>NW_020693466.1:0-12950 GCF_002925995.2 Terrapene triunguis
GATACAGCCTCTAATGAAGGCTTTAAAGCACAGGCGATGTGTGTGTGGGGGGGGGGCGGCACACAGGGTCACATGCCCCCCAGATTTCTGCTGGGCTGAGCACGGCTGAAGGGACATGCCTGAGAAAGGCACCAGCAGCGAGTGACCCCGCTGAGCAGAGGTGATGCCCAGAGCAGGGAAGTGAGACTGGGCTGGCAGTGCAGATCTCCACCTGAGAGGGTGCGGGGAAGCCTGCTGAGTCTCATTCCTTCCCTGCTGGCAGCTACAGTTACCTGCTTGAATATGTGTCTGGACTAGCTTGCTTGGGGTGTGCAAAAGAGCTCAGGGAATCAGTTGGGGGCAATGGAGAGAGAGGCAGTGGGAGCTGAAATGGGCGTGGGAGGCTGGGGGAGGCAGCAGGGGCCAGGAGTGATGGGGGTGGGTGGGGAGGCAGTGGGGGGCCAGGGGTGATTGGGGGGGGCAGGGAAGGCAGCGGGGACCAGTGGAGATTGGGGGTTCAGGGGAGGCATTGGGGTGCAGGGGTGATGGGTGGGGGGCTGGGGGAGGCAACAGGGGCCAGGGCTCCAAAATACAAGTTCACCCAGGGCACCATTTCCCCCAAGGCCGAACCTGGCAGGGCTGGACTTAAGGGTGGGCGACTGCCCAGAGTGCCGTGGTCGTGGGGGCGCCGTGGTCAAGAGGGTGTTGCTGAAGGGTATCTTGGCAGTCACCCGGAAGTTGACTGTGGCTGTGATGGCGAGGGGGGGGTCCCCGCCATTGTGTCCCCTCCAACTATCAGCAATTACCATTTGCCTAAAGGCTTCCCAAGGTGTAACAGCTGATGAAGCAGTGGGAGCATTTTTAAAAAAAGAGTTCTAACTCCTTCTGGATAGAGTTAACAAATGATGTATCGAACAGCAGAGAGGTATGTAATTTCCACATTTTAGTTGGAGGTGCATACCCTGGGGGCCTAAAAGATATATGTATAGGAGCATAGTCAGATATAACAGTAGTACCAATGCCACAGTCAGTGACAGAATTGATCGAGTCTTGTGACACTAAGAAATAGCCCAGTCCTGAATATGTTGAATGAACTGCAGAAAAAAAATACTCTGAGTAATCCTATGGCCAATCTACATACATCTTGTAAGCCTAAATCAGCCATGTATATATGAAGTACCTCATGAGTATTCATGTTTTTGTATGTAGATGAAGATTATTTAACAAGGACCGGATCTAGAGTTTTGTTAATGTCCCCAGCAACCAGGGATGAAAGTAGTTTAAAGGACTTACCAGTATGCCGGAGTCCTGAGTGGGGCATGGCCTCAACGGGAAGAGGTGTGGCCTCAACAGGAAGAGGCGTGGCCTTTCAAGATTTAAAGGCCCTGGGACTCTGGCTGCTGCAGAGCTCCAGGCCCTTTATATCACCGCAGGAGCCCTGCTGCCGCTACCCCAGGGCAGCAGGGCTCGGGCTAGAGCTGGGGTAGCGGCTGCAGGGCTCCGGAGGCGATTTAAAGGGCCTGGGGCTCCAGCCGCTGCGGGGAGCCCCGGGCCCTTTAAATCACCGCCGGAAAAGCCGTACTGGCTTACTTTCACCTCTGCCAGCAACAATAATAGGATGGTGACCCGTGTCATCTATACTTATAAAAAGTTTATGAAAAAAATTGGGATTATTCTGGTTTGTTCTGTAGAAATTGGCTAAAATGATTATAGAATTCCCTATTTCAGCCTTGAGGACAGTAAATCTGTCCTTACTCTCAAACCTTGCACTTAGAATATTAACATGCAACTTTTTATGTATTAGTATAGCAATGCCCCTCAGTTTAGAATTAAAGAAACTAGATATTTAAAGGTCAACCCAATCTTTATTTTGTTTACAAGCTTCAAGTTCTGTCAGATGTGTCTTCTGGAGCATAGCAATGTCAACGTTCTCTTTTTTAAGCATTGAATATATAGTTTTTCTTGTAATAGGGTTATTAAAATGCTTTATCTTCCAGGAGACACATTTAATTATAGGAGCCATCATTGCTAAAATATACCAGATAAAATATAAAGTCACAGTGTGAAAAATGAGGAATTGCACATTCTCTTGAGAAGCATACAGTTCTTGCTTATCTAAGCTGCAAAAGTTACATAATCCAGTACATATTCACTGTACATGTCACTTCCCAGTACACATTCTACAGGAAAGGGAAGGAAATTCCCAGCATGGGACGGTAACGGGAAGAAGGCAGAAAGCGGAATTAAATAAGTGAAAAAACAAAATGGAAAATAGAGTGGAGAGAGAAATACATGTTAGTACCTTACAATAAAAAAGGAGAATCTGTTTAAACAGTCTAAAATATACATTTGACAGTGTGGGGTGGCTGGATCAGGTGAAATTTGGATATGCTCACAGCTCCTGGGATTCCAAACATTACAACTATAGTAATCACCTATATTACCAATAAAACCTTGATACATTAGTCAATAAGGAAGCACCATCTAATAAAGCAATGATATATACATAATTACTAATCAAATAATAGATAGTACATTGATGCGCCTTTCCCATGAGTATGTGTCTGGACCAGCCTGCCTGGGTGTGCAGAATTGCTCAGGGAATCAGTTGGGGCAATGGAGAGAGAGAAAGGCAGTGGAGCCTGGGGAGCTGAAGTGGGCATGGGCGGCTGGGGGAGGCAGCGGGGGCCAGTGGAAGTAAATTGATGATAACCCTTTAATCCTTCAACCTCAATGAGAGCGAGAGAGAAAAAAAGAAGAGGACTAACATATCAGTATCAACTAGCACCCATCCACTTGTTTAGAACAGTCATATCAGATCTGAGCGAGCAATACATAAATTCCATAAGATCAGATCCTGGCATACGTGTCGCTTCTTGTGACAGAGGAGTCTGTAGATTTTTTTTTGAGATATTTTTCTGCCTTTTGAGGGGAACTGAATGATACTATCTTCTTGCCATTCTTAATATGGAGTGTTGCCAGGTATTTAATAATATACTTCAAGGCCATTTGCCTAGCCAATTGTTTCACTTGGTTAACAGCTGCCCTCACTGCAACCACATCATGGACATAATCTTGAAAGAGCAGTATTTTAATTGCTGGTTCTCCCCATAACATCTCCTTTTTTGATCTGGATTTCTGCAATATAAGCTCCTTAGTGGTTAACTTCTAGAACTTCACAATCAATGTTCTAGGGCTGGCTTGGGGGCGAGGGCCCGGTGTGCTCATTCTATATCAAAACAAAAATTCTACTGGCAGATTCAACAACTTAGCAGTTTAGGGACAAATTCAGAGGGTTTACCTTTCTCGGTTACCTCAGGGATACCCACAATCCTGATGTTACATCATTGTGAGTGGCTTTCCAGATCAATTAGCTTGGTCTTAATAGTCTTGATATCATTACAGTTCTTCAGAACCTGTAATTACTGGTCGTTCTTCTTTGAAATCATCTTCCACTTCAGAAGTTCTGTGTTCTGCTTCTCCCATCAAGCTGATAGAGCCTGCACTCTGAATCTCAGTCATGTTGATCTGTAGGGTGGAAACTGTAGATTTAATTTCAACAGTATCTGCAGCCACCTGTTGTAGTACAAGCCAGCAGCTGTGTTCGGGCTCAGGCACCATTTTGTTTGTACAAGTGGGGGAGGCAGATTTCCTCTGTCTTTTTGGATGTGGAGAGGAAGATGCAGAGCTAGAGGGCATCTTGTGGGTTTCAGTAGTCAGGCACAATATTCCTTGAGGTTGGATGGGGGTGGGAGAGAGAGGTGTTAGGGGATGATGTTTTTGGATACCCCATGGGTGCTTCAGAGCTCAAGCAACCTGCATCCACTTTGGTCACAGTGCCCTTTGGTGTCCCCCAGCCACAAATTTTTAACACTAAGGGTAATTCCAGCTCTTTTAAGCACTTAGATTGCTTATGAGGGAGGGAAGTACTATTATCCGCATTTTAAAGATGGAGAACAGAGGCACAGAGTGATTAAGTCACTTGCCGATGGTCACATGGGAAGTCTGAGGTAGAGCAGGGAACTGAACCCAGTCTCCAAAGTCCCAGGCTAGCACCATCTTGCCCATCCTTCCTCTCTTCCTCTAGTTCACCAGTGGAACAACTTATCTCACGTGATCCATTCTCTGTCATTTGAAGTCTTTGCATCAAGGTAGGAGGTCTTTCTAAAAAAGATACTGCAGCTTATGGGCACAGTCACAATTCTGTGCTTGTACATGCAGGAGATCAGACTAGATGATTCTAATGGTCTTAAAATCTGTGATTCACTTAAACACAAACAGCTTTGAACACATGCTTAAGTCCATCCCTATTCAACAAATCACGTAAGCATGTGCTTAAATGCCTTTGAAATCAAAGGTATGTCTACAATGAATCTGGGAGGTGAGAGTCTGAGCTCAGGTGAACAGATTTGTGGTAGCTCAGCTTGAGCTGCAAGGCTAAAAATAACAGCATGGGTGTTGCAGTATGGGTGGTGGCTCAGGCTTGCTGCCCAAGCTTAGACCCATAGGATTGGGTGGACTTGGGTGGCTAGCCTGAGATGGCACCAGTGCCACAAGTCCACCCTGTTATTTTTAGAGTACTACCTCAAGCTGAGCTGGCATGAGTCTGCCCACCTGTGCGGGGAATCACACCTCCCAGATGCAGTGGTGCTGTACTTAAGTGCTTTGCTGAATTGGGGCCTAAGACTTTGATTCAGGAAAGCATTTAAGCACATGCAAGTCCATCTCTGGTCAGTTATGCACTTAGACGTATGCTTAACTTTAAGCACGAAATGGCTTAGCACATGCTTAAAGTCAAGCACGTGTTTAAGGGTTTTCCTGAATAAGAACTTTAGTGAACAGACTGTGCAAAATGTACTGTGTATGCACAGCATGATTTTTAATGGACCATAACTCGATAAACTCATTCTAGTGTTCTGAGATACTACTTCTCACTGAGGGCTATTTCTTTACAAATTGTTTAATACCTATAATCAGCTGTTCTGCTGATAGTGAAGTTAAAAAAATGCATGAATTTTTTTAATAATGTGGCAAGTGTATTTTCTATGCTCCTTGTCCTAAAAAATTGTTGAAATGCTACTGCTCAACCTTAAAAAAAAAAAAAAAAAAAAGTATGGGCAGAGACCAAACTTGGTAAATTCTAGCCTGAAAGATAAATGTGTTAGAAAGTTATATACCACGGTGAAGGGTTGTTAAAATGGAAAGGCTCATGTAACTTTAACTATAATTCAACTGTCGTAATGATTTGCTACTTTTAATATTGTTTTTAAAATATGTATTTTGAATGCAGTAGCCATTGCAGTGTATTGTAAAATGTAAGTATTAATTATGAAAGGCCAAGTTTTAACCTTTGTTCAACAGTTTGAAGTTTCCGACACAAGTGCTAACTTTTATAAATCATTTAAGGTTAGAGGCAATTTAATCAAAGGTTAAGGAGCTGATTTCATTTTCTTATGTACACCGCAGGTTATGTGAGGTACTTAATCTTGATCCTAGACATGTGCTGATTGCAGAAGTTATCTTCACAAACATTGGAGGGGCTGCCACAGCTGTCGGGGATCCACCAAATGTGATTATTGTTTCAAAACAGGAAGTGAGGAAGGCGGTATGTATTTTAATCCATTGTGTTACCTAAAAATAGGTACAGATGTGTGTGTATTCAGTAGTTTAGATCTTTTCTTCCCACAGAGATCCATATAGGGGGAAAAAATGCACCTATTCTCTTCAGCTATTTTATCGTTAGTGCTATTGGGTAGAGCTGGGTGAAATTTTTCAAACCAGAAATGTGTTGAACAATGGCCTTATTTCAGAAACAATTTTGTCCCCTCCACATTTTTGATGTAATCCAAAAAGGAACTCGCCCACCATTTTGGGGGTATTTTTTTACCCCACCCCCCTTTTCAGGGGCAAAATGGAAAAAGGAAGGACGGGAAAAAAGGGCAGAGGCAGGTGAGAAAATGGGGAGCAGGAGAATTGAAATTGCTTGGGTTTTTAGTGAAGATTTCCCCCCAAAATCTCAAGTAAACAAAACAACCCTATAGAACAAAAGTGATTTTGAAATTTTTGAAACTTTTCACAAAAGAAGCTTTACTATATTTCAGTCAGCTCTGCTGTTGGATAATGCAAACTATGAGACTGCTTTGTCAAGTGTGGGATCTGGCACAGAATTGCAAACCTCAGGTGTTGTCAATTATTGTGTAGTTTTATTGAAGACACAGAGAACAGGCGACCCCCCCCTCCCAGCATAGGCCTCAGATTGCTGCTAGCCCCTACCCAGAGTGCAATGGCTTGAGAGGTTTTAACTTCCTACCCGAAGCTCCAGTATTAAGAATATAAGTTTCATTTTGCTGGCTAATTGAGGTCAATGAGAGAAGTAATATGATCTATGATGTACTGCACAGTAGGAGCTCCAGGCATCTGATCTTGGAACTTCTTTATTCATAGCTTCCCGTTGAACGCAGATGCCTTTTCCTTCCTTTGAGGGTGTGTAGAGCCCCTGTTCTCAGATTTTGGGAAGAGCGGAGAGTCATGTGGCTCTTCTACACCTCCCATTATAGCTCCCTTTGTTGAGAAGGAGAAGTCCCTTTGACCTCCCACATTTGTTTCGTAAGTGGGGAGTCACAGCTCCTTAGCTCCACTTCATCATGCTCTCTCTCCTTCCTCTTTGGGTGGGGAGAGATTACCTCTCTGCTCACTCTGATTACTATAGTCTTTTGGGAGGTGGGGAGACAGGTGTATCCTCAGTGCACTCACAATCTCTCTCCCTCTCTCTCTCTCCCTCAGGACCTTGGTGTTTTGAAACAATAGGATGAGGGTGTTCTCTTCAGTGGCTGAGGCCCCCTTGGCTCCAGCCCTGTGATGATGTAGAAGTCTGTGTGGGTGGATTGGTTGTTAATGACATTCATAATGTCTGCATCCATGGGATATGGCTCTAGGCTAGCCCCCTTGGCGTACCCAAGCCCTCCATGGAGTAGTGTAGAGCTATATCCCTGGATGCAGACACTATGAATGTCATTAACAACCACCCCACCCCACCCATGCAGACTCCTACATCATCACAGGGCCAGAGCAATAGGGAGCTCAGAGAGGGATTCTAAACAATATGAAAGGAACTGTCCCTTCCAGAGCTCCCTCTGGGATGGAGTGGTTCTGCCTACAGTAACCGGCACACTCTAGCCCATAGTTTATTTGGTACGAAAACTCTAAAATGTGTACATGATACTCTTTTCTGTGGCCAAGCCTTATAAATCCGGAATAACTTTGCAAACATAAATAAAGAAATATCACATAGTATACTGCTTACAGTGTCAAAATAAATTTTGCAGAGTAGAGAGGGAATTGTTATATAAAGCTCTAACTTT
The DNA here is from genome assembly GCF_002925995.2 of Terrapene triunguis. Classification (NCBI taxonomy): domain Eukaryota; kingdom Metazoa; phylum Chordata; order Testudines; family Emydidae; genus Terrapene; species Terrapene triunguis. The sequence goes on from NW_020693466.1 coordinate 7,341, forward strand.
AAATTGGTTGTGTATAGCTCTTAATTATCAATTATGTCCATGTTGCTATACCAATAAGGTCTGTTCTAATTAACTGGATTGTTCTTAAGGGGAATAACAATGTACATTTTGAGAAACATCTTTCAAAGCCATAGTATTTAATAGATGAAGTTTACCTTCAAAAACATCTGAAATGTATTAGTAGAAAATCACAGTCTAGTCAGATAACTTCAGAGAGCCTGTGATGTTCCTGGTATTCATTGGGTGGTGATTGTGGTCAATAAACTACACATGTGCAGTTATTCAGGCCATCTACTATAGATGAGAGTAATTTGTATCTGTCATGAACTGCATTTTCTCTAATATTCAGAAAGTCTATACAAGTTTAACATTATAACTGAGGAAAACATTTAAGCAACCAAATTCAAGGACAATAATGTTGTATTCTTTTTTGGATAGTATTTTGATAAATTTAGAAAGACCCAGGTTTCTAAATGCCTACTGTATGTGATATCTTAGCAAATTCTGCATTTATGATTCCAGCTGAAACAAAAATATTGAAAAACCATTCAAATACTTTCACTTTTTTGGATTGTTTTTAAATCTATATCATATTAATGAAATTAAGACTTAGAGTAAATTAATGAGGGAAATCCCGCAAAGCCTTATGGGAGTAATCCTTATGCCTTTTTTAGTCTAGTTGTCTTTATTAAAACTGCACTCAGTAGTCATAATTACTTATGTGAGTCAGGTGTATAGGATCAAGCCCAAGAATCTGCCTAAAAAGTTTAGAACTTGCATACTATATTTGTACCAAGTAAATGTGTTATCTTTTAATAAGTATTTTAATATAAAAAAAACCCCAAACATAGTAAGTTAAGCCACTTTCATGTAATGTTACTGAAACTTTTAAAATTAATATTTTATTTCTATATTTTCCAAACAGCCCCTCCTTCCTCTGTTATCAGTAGCATGGACTGAGTGTTGTCACTGTAGAGACTTCTGAATTTTTCTCCTTGATATTTTCAATGAAATTCCTCTACCAGTTTTGCGTTTCCCTTTGAGTCACTTCTGAGGGAATGATTAATGCCTCTATTGTCCAATCCACAGAGAGCTTACACAAGTACCCCCAGCATATTCTTGATACTGTCTAAACAGTAACAATATTACAGCTTTGCAGTCATCACTTTTTTCTCTCATGTGGAGATCGGTTAGGAAACCTCTGAGATGTTTATGGCTAAGTTTTTATTTTATATTTGTGCAAATGGTGCATGAAAGTGAGAAACTCTCAGAATCCTCCTTGCCACTTTGGCTGTAAAAATACAGGCTCGTTCTGAACTGCGGTTGATTTCAGTGGAGCTGCTCACATTCTTAAAATTACATGTCTAAGTGATTTGCTGCACAAGGATCACGTGTGTTTGTAGCTTAAAGTTTGTGGATGTAGCAGGAAGCAGAGCAGTTTAATAGATTAAGCATATGGCAAGACACTTGTGAGTTAGATTCCTGGCTATGCCAGTAAGGCCATATCTGTACAAAGAGTTAGTGCACAGCAGGGTGCAGTGCAAGGTACTCCAGCATGCCTTGCACTAACTGTCCATGTGGACCCTGCTGCTGGGCCCTAATTGTTCCCTCGGGTGCTTTTCATACTGCTGTAGGTCAGTGTGCACTAGGGAACTGTTAGTGCTCAGCAGCAGGGTTCACACAGAGAGTTAGTGAGTGGCACGCTGGAGTGATGTAGATTTACACGCCGGCTTGCTGCGCACTAACTTGCTTCTTTGATGCATGATGTTAACAGGAGAGAGAATTAAAGTGAAAAAGAATGGAAGGGAGAGGATCCAGCACAAAAAATTTCCCCTTTCCTAGGGCTGAATCCATTGCCTTGTGCAGCCATTTCAAAGTGGGCATAAAACACTAGAATTCTGATTTGGTGGCATTTTGAACTCACTCTGCACAGGTGTGAATGACTACACAAGGAGCAAGGGAATAGAGCGTCTGATCCTATGTATATGTGGGAGTGAAGGACACAAACAGTAAACAGAGAGAGGCCTTAAAGAAAGGTTGGGCAACAAAAATTCTCAGCATCTCCTAATGAGTTTATCAATTTATTAAATATATGATGAGATCCCTTGTTATGGCCATATAGCAAATCTTTCTTGTTTTGTGACCAAAAATAGGATAACATTATTAAATTAGTTCTAGAAAACAGAACATTTTTAATACTTTAAAAAAACTCAGTTCATTTTTATCTAGTTTGTCTGTTATGGTGTACTCATCACTGTAGTAGTATTTGAGACTATAGAACTTTCATAACGATGCATAACTTTATTATACAAAATGTATAGGTGTAGGGTCATCACAAAATTGTCATTCTTTGTATTCAAAAGATATCATTTACTGTGATGCATTACTTATTGGTTATAGGTTATGATAAAGTTAGCATCTGCGGTCTATAAATAAAACTTACTTGTAAACCTGCAGCATTTATGACTGAAGCTCAAAAGAAAATACTTTGTATTAGACTGTAAAAGTATTTTAAGCAATACAGATTGTAAAATAGTGGACCATAAATTAAGGTGGCCACCTAATTCAGAGGAATGTTTTTGCTGAGTTATTGTATAATAGTTCTATAAAACTTCCAATTGCTTTATAAAACGTAGGATCTTTCCCTTATTTGCACCTTTGCAGTGGTTTCTTCTCAGAAAAATCTGAGTGATTGTGTGAACGCCGTGCTGATGCGTAGTGGGGCGGTCACCCTGCTCCTGTTAGGAAGAGATTAAAAGCAGCCAAGGGAGGCTGGTTGGGTAAACAGCCACATGTGTGGCCACACCCAATTAGGGTCCAGCTGACCCTGATAAAAGGGCAGGCTCAGGGAGTGATAGAACACTCTAGCTCTATTTGAGGAGCAGAGAAGACTAGGCTGCCTGGGAGAGCAAGCAGGGTACCTGAGGCAGAGTAGGGCTGGGGAAGGGCAGGGAGAGCTGAGGAGCTTTGGCCTGGTGGGTCCCCAGGTTGAGGCCTTGCCAAAGGCCAGGGAAGGTACTAGGGAGGGAGCTGGTGCTGGAAAGGGAGCAGGTCCAAACCTCCTTGCCGATGATGAGTGGCCACTTCAGACTGCAGTTTGCCCCTGAGGGAAGGGGCTAGATGAGGACTGGCAGTGGGTCACTGAGGTGAGGTGGGCTTAAGGGTTTGGGGTTCCCTAGGAAGGGGAGACCCAGAGAGTTGGGGCACTGCTGTGGGGCAGCACCCTAAGGTAAGGGGCACCAGGGTCCGGGAGGGATGTAGGGCCTGAAGTGCTATAAGTGGTGGAGATCAGGAGAAAGCATGCACTGGTAGGAAAACACTGGCCAGCAGGAGGCGCGCCAAGGCTGGAACCGAGCTAATTCCCAGATAACCAGCAGGAGGCGCCGCGGCAGTGAGTGTCTGCTGTGCTACATGATGTCATAAGCTATTTCTTCTCTCCCGTTCAGGAGAAGCTATGGATCTTCATCATTGTCTAATTTAAATATTTTCTTCACTTAAATTTGTTCAGTCATTGTCGCTCCTCTTGCACATGGGAACAGGAACTTCTTCTCATGCCAGGAACAGTGTAGAATTCAGTCTCTCTGAGTTAGATGGGAGAGAGATCCAAAGCAGAACTACAAGCAACAGCCTTTTTTTAGGTTTTGAAGTAGTTTTATGTTGTTAATATTCAATGACACAGCAAAAATATTTGACACCAAGACTTTAAAATCAGATTATTCTGGTTATTAACTTATATTTTGCAGTTCAAGTCAAGCCTGGTTTAGTAGTCAATATTTTTTCCTAAATTTATGGTCATGTAGAGATTAATTGTTAACACTATAAGAAAGAGGGGATTCCATGCTGCCGTATGGCAGGCGGCACAGGTTCTTCGAACACTAGCAGTTATTGAGTTAGTGACTGTTAAAATTAGTCCAGGATGGAAGTACCAGTTACAAAAAGGGAAGTAGAGGAAGGTAAGATGGTATTCAGAACTGTGTGTTTTAGGTCCAATATCATATGACTCGCTAGCAACAGAAAATGAATGTTACCTTCTGCAATCCGTGTAGCTAACGTATTTTGTAGACAGGGTTAAATGTGTAGACATGGTTAATAACTTTGAAAATGTACTAGCTGGTTGTAGTCAATTTTAGGTCCATTAAAGGTATTAAACAGGAACACACTAGTGGTTTAAATGTGTTAGATGACACTTGTTTGATCACGGCCTCTTAGGCATGGCCATGGAGACTTTATTTTGGTTGTTTCTTGTTGCTCTTGAAATATAAAATAAAGGCCATTCTCAGTGAAAGCACAGTATTTGGTTGCTCCTTATGTAAGGAAAAAAACAAACTACATTTTCAGTGATATCTTGCAATTATTTCTGCTCTTGGTCATTCAGAAGACATTAGACCATAAAACAATACCCAGGTCAGCAGTGCTGTTTTGGCACTGGTCCAAGGCTTAAGTCCTGGATTGTCATATTTAAGTGTAATTTTCTCTCTCTGCCTTAAAACTGAAGACTTTTTCTCAGAAAGTTTTATGTGCAAAGAAGTAAATTTCACACCTCCATAAGCAGTGAGAAGAAAACATGTCAGATAACATGAAGATAGTGATATATTATTTCAGGAAAGTAGCGTGTTCCTGTATCTCACTATGAAATAGAAACATTTGTAGAAATTTGTGCTTAAATACAAGAACAGATGCCCATCTGCTTTCAGTTTTGGAGTTGCAGACAATAGAACCTGTAAGCTGTAATCACCCTAAAACAAAGCCTTAAGGATGCCTTTGCCACCTGGGAAGGTTGGGCTATTTCACAGAATCAGTAAGGCCCCAAGTTAAGGATATTTTCAGCACCACATAGCATTTGTCTGACATACTGAAACCTCTTAGATGAAAATTATTTCTAGTCTCTATTGTGCAAGTCAAAGCTATTTGAGCCAATTGTGTGAGAAGAATAATTATGAAAATTCATGGAAACTGTGCAGTGTGCAGTAGACACATTAACCATTTAAATTGTGTTCAGAGATATAAATAATAAAAAAGTTAGAAGATAATTTTTCACTGACTTGTATGCCCAATATAATTATTTAGATGAGTAAGTGGTCTGAATGATGGCCCTGGCTATATAGAAGTGCAGGGGAGAAAGGGGACGTGATGTGCAAGGTATGTGACTGGTAGAGGATACAGGCTCCGTAGGGATGCTACATCCCCTTCCCATGCAGAGGGATGAGGAGGTGATGGGGAGTGGGTGGAGCCTTGAAACTACCCCCTTTTGCACCCATGGGTGCAGCTATGCTACCATCTTGGGTTGCAGCGAGTAAACCCCTAGTGCAACATATTCCCTGCACAGAGCAGCAGAGGGATTTAGTGGGAGATTGTGACTCCCTATATCACAGTCCCCTCCTTGGGTTGCTCCAGGGGCAGTGCAACAATGCATTACTCCTATGTTGTGTTCTGAGGTGAAATCCAGACCAATGAAGGGTTGTTATCACTTGCTCTGTAGTCCCAAGTGCTTTAAGTGCTCTGTTGCTGCAGCTCCCCTGTGGGAGCCTGGACTGCTCACAGTCAGCAACAAGCATGCACTCTATCTGTATGCTGTGCAACCCTCATCAAGCACTCTGACATCAGCAGTTT
>NW_020693467.1:0-1376 GCF_002925995.2 Terrapene triunguis
ATCATAAGGGAGAAGTAAATAAGATTTCAGTGTCCATTCAAAATCATCTGGCGGTCCATATTTGGCCAGCGGTCTGCTTATTGACTACCCCGGACTAAATGATAACCATAATGGTACCTGTTTGGCTGTAATATTTGACTGTCTGAAAGTTTGTGGAGGGAGTAAAGCAGAGGAACAAATATTAACTCTGTCTAGCAAAAAGTTAATAATCAGCAAAACATACTAAAAATGACTTTATTAAAGGAACCCTTGTTTGGGGATCAGAATGACCCGATTTCAATCTTGTCTTTAACCTTTAAACACAGCCTGATTTTTAGCAGCTGATACCACATGAGCTACTAGTTAGTTTAGTGCTTCACAGTACTCAAAATGTAGGATTCCAGGCTTTCAAATTGTAATGAAGTACAAGATCGTGACTGCTATAATCTATTAAATTTTAAGTTTGGAGGAAGGGAGGAGGCAAAACAGTAAATTATTTGATTCTGAAGATGTAATATCTGGTGACAATGAAACAAATGCTATATGCAATTGGTAATCTCAGTTTACCAAGAGTATTTGGTATTTGTTTCTAGGCCTGATAATTTATCAGATTCTTAAACCTCAAGTCTCTCTTGCACTAGAGACGTGCGGGTTTTTTGTTTGTGTGCATATCCTGAATTCTATGCTGAAAGTCCTCTGGCCTCAAATCAGTGTAAAATGTCAATCCCTGCATATGAATTACTAGTCCTTCTCTTCTCTCCCCCCCCCCCCCCCCCCAAATCTCATTCCCCTTTGTCTCTCCCTTAAAATTCTAAGGGAAAGGCTCATGTAAGCCGTCAAGCATTACATACAAAGGCCCAGTCCTCCCAAATTAAATTTCTGTACAAGTGATAAGGTTTTTATGTTAAAAGAGAGACTGCACAGGCATGCATAGACTTTATCCACTGTAAACCGCGCTGCAAGCAGTATGTGGGAGTTAAGTAAATTTATGAATCATTAAAGGTTAAATAGCTGTGATAAATTTTTGGGTCAGAATATAGTACAGAGGCGAAGCTGTTACTGATAATTCAAACCATTGCATGAGCATCCCTCCCGTGAAACAGTTGGCTGCTTCTATTGTCTCTGTAATAATTCAGGATGTCCAAATACCATCACCCTGTTTGACAAACCTGTTTTGTTTTTCTTATCTGTATGTCCCTCAACTGTGGCTGTATTGGTATATTCTGGGATTGTTAAAATGCTTTATCAATAGCTTTCTGACCAGGATGGATTGATTTAAATTGCCTTGATTTGAATCAATGACTAAATGGAAAGCCTTGATTTAAATCCTCTATTTTAATCAACTTTTCTATTTGTACTTCAGTTACTTTCTAAAGAGAGGTGCATTCTCATTGGTT
>NW_020693467.1:1476-5379 GCF_002925995.2 Terrapene triunguis
TAGAAAAGCCGCCTTTAGTTGAACTCAAAGGTTTTGGTAGAGGCTAATGGAGTCAGCATATTTGGGAGGACTATTCCTTTGTGTGTAATGCTTGACGGGTTACATTAGCCTTTCTCACTAACAAAATACTCTGGCTATTTATACTAGAAGTAAATCTATCTTAATATACACAACTCATTTTGTGTGTATTGCAGTGTATTTGTTGCAGATATAATCTAGTGAAAGGTCAGGATGGCAGAAAAGATCAAATCCTCATTATAACCTTCCTGCAATAAATTAAGGCTTTTTTGTTGTTGTTTTTAAATTGTTTGTGGGTAGGGGGAAGAGAACCAAACTGCTGAAAGCTTTTTGGTTTTGATAGCTTTAATTTTGTACAACACTCTGACGTAAGGGTTTGATGTATAAATACCTAGACACTCTAACCGGCTGAAGTCAGTTATTTGGCTCTATAGTAATAGTATTGTTTAAGGGCCCGGCTTTTCAGATTATCTCAATTTTCTGACTTATCACTTAAAAATTTTATCAACTGCTCTAAAATGGCACCAGAATTATAACCATCTTATTAGAAAACTTGTACCTTCCAGTAATAGTACTATGCAGAGTTTAAATTGTAGTTATTTCACACATACACAAAATCTTACTATGCAGGGGCCACACTTTCATGCTCTTCACAAACAGTTTTACTTTAAACAAAATCTGGAGGTTTTTATAAACAGGCATATCTTTGGCTAATAAAATTATTCTTGGCTATTGTAGTTTTTTCTGTCACAAAATTATAGGTAAAGTTAATCTCTGGTTATCTAGATATCCTTTCTAGAAACTAAAATGGGACATGGTATTATCAGGATATAGAAATGAGTAGGTCACACTGGTCGGGGAGTGGCACTATATGGGGGAGGGGAAAAAAGCATAGAGTAAAATATAGTAAACATCCATCTCTGTGGATAGAAATTTCATGCTTGAATAATAAGTATAGCAGTAGGAATATACTATCAACCACCTGATTAATATGGTGATAGTGATTGCACAATGCTCAGCTTAGAGAGGCTGCAAAGGCAGAAGACACTAATAATAATTAATAACTGATTTCAACTATCCTCATATTGACTGAGTATATGTCCTCTTTGGGAGGGATGCAGAGGGAAAATTTCTAGACCCCATAATTGACTTCTTGGAGTAGCTTGTCATGCAGCCCACAAGGGGAGAGGCAACTCTTGATTTAGTCCTAAATGGACCACAGGATCTGGCCCAAGAGGTGAATATAATTGAACCACTTGGTAATAATAACCATCATGTAACTAAATTTAACATCCTTGTAGGGGGAAGAATGCCAGAGAATCCCATCACAAAACACTTAACTTCAAAAAGGAGAACTATACAAAAACAAGGAAACTCGTTAAATGGACATTTAAGAACAGTCACAAAGGTGCAATGCTGTAAACTGAATGGAGACTATGTAAAAACACCACACTAGAGGCTCAAACTAAACGTATATTTCTCTTCTCTTCCTCTCCCCCCCCCCCCCCCCCAAAAAAAGCCACCATGGCTAAGCAGCAGAATGAAGGGCAAAAAGGCATCCGTTTGAAAAGTGGAAGTTGGATCCTAGTGAGGAAAATAGAAAAGAGCATAAACTCCAGCAAGTCAAGTGTAAAAGTACAAGACAGGCCAAGAAAAAATGTGAAGAGCAGCTAGCTGAAGATATACAAACTAACAACAATTTTTTTTAAGTATATCAGAAGCAGGCATCCTGCCAAACGGTGAACCCACTGGACAATTGTGGTGCTAAAGAAGCATTCAAGGAAGACAAGGTTGTTGCAGAAAAGCTAAATAAATTCTTTGAATCGATCTTCACTGTGGATGATGTGGGGGAGATCCTCACACCCGAGCAATTCTTTTAAGGTGACAAATCTGAGGCCTTGTACCAGATTAAGGTCTGTAGAGCAGGTTTTGGAACATTGTTAAATTAAACAGTAAGTTACTAGATCAGATGGAATATACCCAAGAGTTCTAAAGGCACTCAAATATGAAATTGCAGAACTAACAACTCTGGTATATAACCTACTGCTTAAATCCACCTCTACCAGATGACTGGAAGGTACCTAATGTAAGGCTGATTTTATTTAAAAAATAATAATAAAAGGCTTCAGAAGCAATCCTGGCAGTTACAGCCTAACTTCAACGCTAGGCAGGTTGGTTGAAGCTATAAAGAACATAATTATCAGACACATAGATGAACAAGATATGTTGGGGAAGAGTCAACCCAGGTTTTGTAAAGGAAAATCATGCCTCATTAATCTACTAGAATTTTTTGAATGAGTTCAAAAAGCATGTGGACAAGGATGATCCTCTTGATATACACCTCTACCTCGATATAACGCTGTCCTCGGGAGCCAAAAAATCTTACCGCGTTATAGGTGAAACCGCATTATATTGAAATTGCTTTGATCCACCAGAGTGCGCAGCCCTGCGCCCCCGGAGCACTGCTTTACCGCGATATATCCGAATTTGTGTTATATTGGGTGTAGTTATATTCCTGAACCCAGCAAAGAGAGAGACAGAGGGAACCGACAGAAACACAGCTGTTTGCTGTGCTTGCTTTATTCTTGTTGCAAAACAGAAATGAGGCTTTACATGGGTTGAAGAAAGAGGGCTCAAACATTAAAGGGACAGGACATTATAATAGTGTACATGGCTTTCAGAAAGCATTTGACAAGGTCCTTCACCAAAGGGTCTGAAGCAAACTAAGCAATTACGGGATAAGAGGGAAGGCCTTCTCATGGATCAGTAACCAGTTAAAAGATGGGAAGCAAAAGGTAGGAATAAATGGTCAGTTTTCAGAATGGAGAGGGGCCAATAGCCAGGTCCTCCAAGAATCTGACTGGGTCCTGTGCTGTTCAATATATTTATACATAATCTGGAAAAGGGAGAAAAAAGTCAGGTGGCAAATTTTGCAGACCATACAAAACTACTCAAGATAGTTGAGTCCAAAGCTGACTGCGAAGAGATCTCACAAAACTGGGTGATTGGATGACAAAATGCCAGATGAAATTCAGTGTTGATAAATGTAAAGTAATGCAGATTAGAAAAAATCCGAGTACAAAATGACGGCATCTAAATTAGCTGTTGCCACTCAAGGAGGAGATCTAGGAGTCCTTGCTCAACATGCGGAGGTAGTCCTAAAAAAGCTTAACAATGTTAGGAACCATTAGGAAGTGGATAGATAATAATAAAACAGAAAACATCATAATGTCACTCTATAAATCTCTAGTATGCCCACACCTCGAATCCCGTGTGCAGCTCTGGTTGCCCCATATCCAAAAAATATGCACACCGCTACCTCGATATAACGCGACCCGATATAACACGAATTCGGATATAACGCGGTAAAGCAGTGCTCCGGGGGGGGCGGGGCTGCACACTTCGGTGGATCAAAGCAAGTTCAATATATATAACGCGGTTTCACCTATAACACGGTAAGATTTTTTTGGCTCCCAAGGACCGCGTTATATCGACGTAGAGGTGTATTTGAATTGGAAAAGGTGCAGAGAAGGGCAAAAAAAATGATGAGGGGGTATTAAACAGCTTCCATATGAGGGGAGAGTAAATTGACTGGGACTGTTCAGCTTAGAAAATAAATGACTAAGAGATGGAGGCGGGGCATAATGTAGATCTATAAAATCATGTCTGGTCTGGAGAAAGTGTTATTTACTCCTTCACATAACACACAATGAAATTAACAGTAGGTTTAAAACAAAATGAAGTATTTCTCTATGCAACGCACAGTCCACCTGTGGACTTGTTGCCATGGGAGGTTGTGAAGGGCAAAAGTATGTGAGTTCAAAAAAGAATTACGTAAGTTAATGGAGGACAATGGCTATTAGCCAAAATAGTCAGGGTTGTAAC
>NW_020693468.1:0-2615 GCF_002925995.2 Terrapene triunguis
CCCCCCCAGGACCGTGCACCTGGGGTCTGCCCCATCCCTGCCCTTCCCACCCTGGGACCCACAGGCTGCAGGGGGCATGCCCCCCTCCCTCTGGGTGGTGGGGGGAGGGGTGTGGGTGGGTGGGCTGTTTCGGGGGGGGGGCTGCTCCCCACTCTCCCCAGCTGGTAACCCCGTCTCCCCGCAGCTGCGCTATCAGAAGTGCCTCGACGCCCGGCCCCAGGCCCCCAGCTCCTGCTTGCCGGCGCCGCCCGCAGACTCCATGGCCCGGCGCGTGGGCTCCACCGTCCGCAGGGGTGTCCGCAGCCTGCTGGGCAGCCTGAAGCCCCAACGCCTCGGGGCACAGACGCCGTGAGACCCCCCCCTGCACGCAGCCCCCCGGCCTCTCCCCACAGCGCCTGGGCTGCCTGCCCTCCCCCCTCCCGTCCCGGCTCTGTGCTGGGCCCTGAGGGGGGGATCCTGGCTCAGCCCCTCCCCCCGCATGTGACCCGCTGGTTCGTGCTGGGGGCCAGGGGTGCGGCCCTGGGAGCCGCTGTCACGAGGTGGGTGTTGTACGAACTCGTTAATAAACCGCCCAAGCGCCCAGCCCAGCTCAATCTGTGCGCCGCCGGGGGGGGTGGGGAGGGGGCGGGGCCGGCGGGGGGGGGGGGGGGGGGGGGGCGCAATTCCTGGGCTGAATCTGGTGCCTGCAGCTCAGTGGGGTGGCCAGACCTGGCCCCACTGCCCACCCCACCCCCATCAGTGGCAGGGGAGAGGGCCCCGATCCTGCAGAGGGGCCCAGGGGACGAGCCGCCCTGGGGCCAGGCTATGCCCAGCCGGCCAGACCCCGTGGCCGAGAACGCCAGGAAGTCTGAGCAGCAGCAGCCCCGGCTCTGCCCCCCCCCCACCCCCCCCCACCCCCCCCCCCCCCCACACCCCGCCCGCCCCCGCCCCCCCCCCCGTCTCAGCCCAGCCCCCCGACAGTCCAGCTCACTACCCCCCCTCCAAGTCCCAGCTCGGCACAGCCCCTCCCCGAGTCCCAGCCCAGCCCCAAGTCCCAGCTCGGCACAGCCCCTCTCCGAGTTCCAGCCCAGGCCGCTCCCCCCCCCCAGCTCAGACCTCCCAGCACCAACAACACATCCGTCTTCCTCTCCCTCTCCTTTTATTGAGGGGCCGGAGCCACCAGCCCCGCCCCATCCAGGCGGCGAAGCCTCTGCAGCCCCCCCCCCCCCGCCCCCCCCCCCCCCCCGAGTCCCCGCCCCGCCCCCCCCCCAGCCTGGCTCAGCCCCCGCCCGCCCGAGTCCCGGCTTGGCACAGCCCCTGCCCCGGCTCAGCACAGCCGCCGCTGGCGCCACAGGGCCTGGACGCGGGCGAAGGGCAGTCGGGGGTGCAGGGCGTGGCAGAGGCCGGGGTCGGCGGAGCGGCCGGAGCGCAGGGCACAGAGCAGAGCCGCTTTGCAGGCCTCGCGGCAGGGCTCCCGGGGCGGGTGGCCCTTGTGGAAGAGGAACCAGAAATGCTGGAAGAGCCGCTCGTCAGCCTGGAAGCGCCGCAGGAGCCCGTCCCAGTCGGACGGGAAGACACTGGGCAGCCCGTAGGCCTGGCGGGCCCGGTACAGGCGCTGCCAGCGCGGCTCGGCCCCCGGCGCATTGGCCTCCGTCAGGTTCAGGATGAAGGTCTCGTGATCCAGGACCATGTGGGAGCTGCCGGGGTAGTCGCCGTCCAGCTGGTAGACGCGGTAGCCTGTGGGGGGGGGGGGGGGGGAGAGCAGAGCGTCACCCCCTGCGGCACAGCGGGGGCCCGGCCGGGGCCGGCCGCAGCGCCGGGGGCTGGACTCACCGGGGTTGAGGTTGATGTAGGTGGTGACGCTGGGGGCCACGAAGGCCACGGAGACGGGGCGCGAGAGCGTCTCCTCGTCGTAGAACATCTCGAACTCGTCCACGTGCGTGTGCCCGAAGAACTGCGCAGCGATGGTGCCCTCGAACCTGTCGCGGGCGGAGACGGGCGTCAGGGGGCCGGGCGGCTCACCGCGGGGCCCCGCAGCTGGCACGGGCAGGAACTGGCGCCGCCGTGCCCATGGGAGGCTGAGCCTGGCCCTGCTGTGTCCAGGTGGGGGGCCAGTGGCTCCAGGAGCTCTGTGCACCCCGACCCTGGGCCGCCAGCACCTCCCAGTGCCTAGGCCCAAGCCCAGCACCCTTGGCTGGCACTGGAGCTACGGGCGCCCACCCTGCCCTCGGAGCCACAGTCCCTGTGGGGGCGGCCAGGCCCCCGGGCGGGGGAAGGGGCTGGAGACGCCCCCAGGGAGCAGAGCGAAGGCCCCGGCAGGGAAGGGGTTGGATTGGGAGGATTACGAGCGACGTCGCCCTGGGGCACGCGGGCAGAGACGGAGCCGAGGCAGCGCGGCTGGGGGCTGGACTGTGCTGGGCCAGGCAACTGGTAAACCCGGCTGCTGGGGGTCCCTGCGGCTCCGGGAGGGGACACGGCTCCCCAGGGTCTCTCAGCTGGACGCGCTGGGCAGAGCTCGGGGGGGACCCAGGCAGCTGGGGCCAGAGGCTCAGTCTTGGGGGTGCAGAGGCCGCATGGCCGGCCCAGGAGACGGGACCCCAGGTCTGGCCCATGCCATGGCGCACGGGGCTGGTCCA
>NW_020693469.1:0-2649 GCF_002925995.2 Terrapene triunguis
CAGGCTGGTCCCAGGATTCCTGGGGCTCGACCCCCAATCTGGCTGTCGTACTTAGGACAGGGCTTGGGCGTCCCCACTCCGGGGGGCTCTGTCCTGACCCACTGATCATTGCATACAGTTCAAAGCAAACACGATTTATTACACAGCAAGTCCTTAAAAATAAGTAGAAACTGGGAAAGGTGGAGGGAAAAGCCGTCACCCCGCTCTGTGACAGGGAATGCCAGGGCAGTGCACAGTCTGTTCCTCACCCGGCCCAGGCCCTGCCCAGGCTCTGGCTGTGCCGCAGGTCGGACACTGTCTCTGGCGGTGGCCACACGCCCTCAGGCTCTAGGGGGCAGCCCCCCCCCCCGTGGGGGTTACAAGCCCCCTCCCAGTCTGGGCTGCAAGACCTCTTGGCCTGGGGGCATCTCCCTGCGCTGGGACCTCTGCCCAGGGTCTCTCTCACTCTGCCCAGCCGGCGGCTCAGGCACTCGGCTCCGGACGGCTGCAGCCCCAGCCCCACCCCCAGCTCCCGCTCTCAGTCCCCAGCCCCCGCCCCCAGATCCAGCTCCCAGCCCCACTGCTGCTCTGCCTCCAGCTCCCTGGGCTGCCCCTCTGGCTCTGGCCTCCCTGGCTCTGGCTGCGGCTCTGCTCCCAGCTCAGCCCGGGCCCCTGCTCCCCCCTTAGCTCGGCCCCTCTGGCTCAGGCCCCCCCTTGGCCTACCTGCCCTGTCAATCAGGCTGACTGGAAGTGTTGGCCTCTCCCCATTGCCCGTGGGGCCTGTCAGTCTCAGGGGCCTGGCTTCCCATCAACCCTCCCCCTTCCTTTTGGTCCTGGGAGAGGGCCAATCAACCCCCCCTCAATGTCAGTGAGGGGCCAACACCCCCCAACACAAGCATTGCACCCTGAAGGGGACAGTATAAGTCTCCCACTGGATTCTGGCTTGGCCGGATTCTCTGCAGGCAACCATGGCGGGAGACAGGGGTCGCTGGCACCCGAAGGCCCAGTTTTGGAGTGTTGGAGGTCACAGGCCTGTCCCCATGGAGCTGTGTGGGTCCTGGGTGACTCCCAAGGACATAGACAAGAGTCCGTGACAGATGGATAGTTCGTAAAACCATTTCCAAACATTCCCACATTCATCACATCCCCCACGTCTCTAGGGCATGCCGTGCAATGTCCCTCACCTGCCGGGGGCAGAGGAGAGCCCGCTGCTCTGGGGGGAGCTCTGTGGTACAGCCCTGCAGTGGGACTGGGGGCCCGCAGGACCCGCTTCCATTAGGGTGGCCAGTCTTGGTTGGACGTATTCCTGGAGGGGCCATCCCATGACATAAGCTTCAATTAAAGAGTCACCTTTAATTCCTGGAGACTCTAGGACAATCCCTGGAATCTATGGCAACCCTGCCTGCCATAATAGTTGAGGTGGATAACATGCACTTTGTGGGGGGCAAAACAACCCCATGGCAGGAACGTGCAGGAAAACAGTAAATCCCTCCTCAGTTTCCCATGTAAAACACGTGTCTGCAGCTCATGTCTGACCCGGCCATGCTTCGGTTTGGGTGTTAATAGATGGGGGACTCGCGCTCTCTTGCGGGAGTCGCGAGCTGCTGGTTTTGCTGGGGGAAGTGGGATAAAATGCAAGAACCAGTGTGGGGCGGGATTAACAAATAGGGCCACCCGGGGCTCTACTATGTGGGGGTCAGGATTTGGCTTTGGGGTGCGCCATGAGTCCCCTTCCCCGAGCCCAGCCTGACCCCTCTCCTCTCTGCTCTCCAGGAGCTGCTCTTCTACCCGAAGGACGAGCTCCCCAACGACCTGTTCCAGGCTCTGGGCCAGGTGGTGTCGGACGAGAGCTTCTGCGCTGCCTCCCTGCAGAGCGTCAGCAAAGCCGCGGCTGCCCTGTGCCAGTGGATCTGCGCCATCTACTGGTACCACCGGGCTCTGCGCATCTGGGAGCCCACCTTGATGCAGCTGCAGCACTGCAAGTTCCAGATTCGGGCGGAGAAGGGGCGGCTGGGCGACCGGCGCCTGCAGGCTGAGAAGCTGAACGAGTTGAGCTCGAGCTGGGGCTTGGAGCTGCTGCAGGCCACCGAGCATCAGGAGGCCCTGGCCCGCGAACTCAGTCACGTCCTGCAGGAGAAGGAGAAGGCTGACACCGTTGAGAGCTCGGTGGCAACGCACGTGGCCAACTGGACAGCGGCTGTGAAGGTAACGGCCAGGACAGCCTCGTCCCGTCCCCTCTCTGACGTCCGGGGCAGCCGGCATCCCAGGTAACGGCTGGGACAGCCTCGTCCCGTCCCCTCTCTGACGCCCGGGGCAGCCGGCGTCCCGGGTAACGGCAGGGACAGCCTCGTCCCGTCCCCTCCCTGACGTCCGGGGCAGCCGGCATCCCAGGTAACGACCGGGACAGCCTCGTCGCATCCCGTCCCCGACGCCCAGAGCGGCCAGCGTCCCGGGTAACGGCTGGGACAGCCTCGTCCCCTTCCGTCCCCGACGCCCGGAGCGGCCGGCATCCCAGGTAACGGCTGGGACAGCCTCGTCCCGTCCCCTCCCCGACGCCCGGAGCGGCCGGCGTCCCAGGTAACGGCCGGGACAGCCTCGTCCCGTCCCCTCCCCGACGCCCGGGGCGGCCGGCGTCCCAGGTAACGGCTGGGACAGCCTCGTCCCGTCCCC
>NW_020693469.1:2749-3075 GCF_002925995.2 Terrapene triunguis
GGGCAGCCGGCATCCCAGGTAACGACCGGGACAGCCTCGTCGCATCCCCTCCCCGACGCCCGGGGCAGCCGGCGTCCCGGGTAACGACCGGGACAGCCTCGTCCCGTCCCCTCCCCGACGCCCGGAGCGGCCGGCGTCCCAGGTAACGGCTGGGACAGCCTCGTCCCGTCCCCTCTCTGACGCCCGGGGCAGCCGGCATCCCAGGTAACGGCAGGGACAGCCTCGTCCCGTCCCCTCTCTGACGCCCGGGGCAGCCGGCATCCCAGGTAACGACCGGGACAGCCTCGTCGCATCCCGTCCCCGACGCCCGGGGCGGCCGGCGTCCC
>NW_020693470.1:0-4261 GCF_002925995.2 Terrapene triunguis
CTCCCCCTCTGCCCACCCCTTGCTCCAGCCAGGCAGGCTCTGAGTGACCGTCCAGCCCTCTGAGGTCCCGGGCACAGACTGGCCCCACGCTGCACTCCCTGGGGGTGAGAAGTGATCACCCCATTGGCCCCCGGCCCACGCCGCCCAGTCACGGCCAATGCCCACGATGCACCTGGGCATGGGAGAGTCCCTCCCACGCCTGACCCAGAGGGAACCAAGAACATGGCGTCTCCCAGCCGAGCTGTGGACTGAGAGGGGCCCCAGGAGCTGGCGTGACCCCCAACCCCCCCGACCAGCACCTCAGCAGGCCGTGCCATGCAAAGAGCACCAACCAGCATCATAACCCCGCCCTGTAGCTCAGCAGCTGGGCCAGGCCAAGGGACAGAGCTGAGAGAGCAGCTCCACTAGCTGGGAGCAGTAGTAGGTCCTTATCCTGACCCAGCCACTGGTTGGGGGTTGTCACACTGTTCTGGGGGGAGGGGGGGGATTTACAGAAGCCCAGGCCAAATGCTGTGGCCACCAGCCCATCCCTGAGCTCCCTTCCTCCCTCCAGCAGACCCTGCACCCCAGAGAGGCCTGGGGCCCCCCGACTCCCCCAACAGAGCAGGCTGCACCCCAAGTCACCGCGATGCTGCCGGCTGCTGCCCCATCCAGCTCCTCTCCCTGCCTCCCACCTGCCTGGAAAGCCCCAGTTCCCCAGCGCCGCACGCACGGAGCAAAGGTGACTAATAGTGACCCGCACGCAGGGAAGTGCTGGGAGCTCAGTCAGCCCGGGGGAGTGAAGGGCTGCAAGGCCCTGTTGGGCTTTGAACCGGCCCAGGGGCAGGTTCTGCTCTCGGGAAACCTGGCGCAACTCCTGGCGTCCTGCTGGCACCCTGCCCGAGCCCACCGACGTCCGGACCAGGCCCACAGAGAAAGCTCCCGCCTGTCCGGCCGGAGCTGTGTGTCCAGCACACGGGTCGGGCAAAGCGTCCCAAGCCCTGGGCCACGCTGCACCCTCCCGGCTGGAGCCAGCAATCGCCGGAGGCCAGGGGGCTGCACCCTCCCGGCTGGAGCCAGCAATCGCTGGAGGCCAGGGGTGTCAGTGAACGCGGCCGCAGCCCCCACGTGTTGCCAGGCCGGGGCCTGCCCCAGCAGCTTGTCCGGATGTCCCCGCATTGCCAGGAGGAACGGCAGGACGTGTGCCGGGCGGACGAAGCCCAGAACAAAGCGGGCATTGAGCGCCATGGGCACGGCTGGGAGAGCGCAGGAGAGTGGGACAAAGGCCAGCGGGGTCTTTCCGGAGAGGGGCACGTCCCCCGGGCGGGTAGAAATGTTCGTCCTCCGTTATTTCTCACCCGCAAACGGAGCAGTCTCTGGTGGTCCCCTGGTGACCGGGGGGGGGGGGGGGGGGGGGAGCAGGCTGATACACCGCTGAGCTAGTGATACAACCTGCTCCGTCAGCGCCCCCCCCCCACCGCTCGCTGGAGCTGGCAACGCCCCCTCGGGGGGCAGTTCTCTGTACCCAGGGCGGGGGGGCTTCCAGGCTGTCCCACAAGGAGAATCTTAATAATCATCCAAATGGGACCTCCCCCCCCCCAGCCCTGCCAAGAATCCCACTCTGAGCTCAGCCCTTTCCCACGGGAGAGGAACGTTGGGTCAGTTTCTGCTTCCAAAGCAGCCGCACGGAGGGCTGCCCGCCAGGCTCAGAGGGTTTCTCTGGGGAGGGCAGCATGGCTAGTGGTTAAAGCAGGGGACGGGGACGCAGGACTCCTGGGTTCCACTCCCGGTTCTACTGCTGGGTGACCCTAGGCCAGTCCCGTCTGCGTCTCCGGCTCTGTCAAACCGGGGGTGAGGCTCACCTGGGTGGGGATCTCTGGGGGGAGGCTGGGGGGCTGGAGGCTGAGCAGTCTGCTAGCAGGGCCCGGCTCGCTTCTCCCTGCCGCTCGCAGGCTGCTTCTCCTTTCACGTGGGAGTCACTGCTTCCCAAGGAGGAAGTGCAGGGCGTGAGCTGTGTGCGGCAAACAGGAACCCCAGCGCCCCCATTCCAGGAGGAGCCGAGCGCTGCGTCGAGCGGCTGGGCCCGAAATAACTGCCCTGGGGGAAACGAAACAGAGGCGAAGCAGGAGCTGGGGGGAGGCGAGAGAGAGCTGGCTCTGCGGGGGGGCTGGAGAAAGGGGGGCTAGTGGGGATGGGGGGGCTCATTGATTCTGGATCACAAGGACACTGCAGGGCCCGAGCCCAGCTTGACCAATGTCCGGGGGCACTCGATCTGGGGGGGGGGGAGCCGGGTACGTCCGTATGGGCCCCTCTCAGCCATGGCCTGTGCCCAGCTCGGGCCAGATGGCACCGCGGGATGCGAGGCCTCGCCCAGGGGAGCCCTCAGAGAACCCTCTTTGCTCCACCGCCCCCCGGGCTGCAGCGGCAGGGGCCGGCCAGCGAGAGCCCCGAGAAGCTCCGTGATCCAGGACCCAAACGCCTGTCTGCTCCGGTGTCCCATCACCAAGGGAGGCCAATGCTGGCCACTTCAACAAGGCCAGGCAGCCCTATGCCCTGGGGTCGAGTCCTTCCTGACCCCAGCTGGCGCTCAGCCCCAGCCCTGAAGCCTGTGGGTGGATGGTCCTTCTCCCTGGACCCTAGTGGTGTCACCGCTGGGGCTATGGCCAGCTACCAGCCTAGTCCTCCCAGCAAGGCAGAGGTGGGTGCGCTGCACCCGCAGAGCCCTGCCCTGCTCCAGGCTCGGGGGTAAAGACCCCAAGCTGCCTGCAGCAGCTACAGCGCTGGCATCTTCTCCTTGCCCCTTCTCCGAGGCCCTGTCCCCCGCTCACTCCATCTCCCCTTCCTCTCCCCACCCTCCGGCATGTCCCCCCTCCGGCTCCTATGTGGAGGCACAGCCAGTCAGCTCCGTGCACTGCCCCGTCCGCAGGCGCCGCCCCCACAGCTCCAATTGGCCACAGTTCCCAGCCAATGGGCGCTGCGGGGGCAGCGTGCAGAGCCCCCTGGCTGCCCCTACGCATAGGAGCCGGAGTGGGGACATGCCGGCTGCTTCTCGGGAGCCTGCCAGCCCTGCTGCATGGTGCCGCCAACCGGACAGTCAGCGGCGCTGACCGGACCCGCCGGGATCCCTTTTCCACCGCATGTTCTGGCCGAAAACCAGACACCTGGTCACCCTACCTTCAGCCCCTGCCGCACACTGCCCCTGGGCTTTGGGATCTCCTGAAAGCTGATCTCCTTGCCTGGGTGAGTGCTCGCGTCCTGCTCCAGCCCCGGGGCTTGGGGTGCTGGGGGGGGGGTTCCCCAAGCCCCTGGGAGGGACGGTGCCGGCTGCAGGCACCGGCCCAGCCTGAGCCATGTTCCCAGACGGGCTCCCCCAGGTGCCGGTGGGATCCGACTTCCTCCGGTTTGGAGACATGGGGGCGGGGGCCTCTCCCACCCCCAGCTGCTGCCTGGGCACCGTGCCCTGTGCCCGGTGCCAGCCACCAGCCGAGCGACTGCAGCAGGAGCCCACCAGCCTGTCTCTGCCCCACCCGGCCCTGGGGCAGCCAAATGCCTCCTACCTGTGCCAGCCTCTGGGGGGACCCTGCCCGGGGGGGGGGGGGGGAGAGGTGTGGGGCGGGAGGGCTCCCCGGGCCGCCTGCCCAGGCAGCCACTCGCCACCTGCAAAGTGAAAGCAGGAAGTGGCGCTGGTGGGACCCGGCTCTGGCTCCCTCCCCGGCGAGTCAGAGCGAGAGGAGATAGGGCAGCGGCTGGCGTGTGAGCTCCGGGGAGGAGCAGGGGGAAGAGCCCGGGGCCGGGCTAGCAGGGGCTGCGGGTCGGGAGTGAGGGGCACCGGCAGAGCTGGGCATGTGACATTTGCACATATCTGTCCCACTCTGGAGAGGGTGCCAGGCAGGGATCCCAGGGCCCGGGTGGGGGTTCCCCAGGGTCCCCTCTCCCTGCCCAGGGTCCGTCCCTTGCAAGGGTCCCTACGGCGCGGCTGCTCACTCATGCAGCCACCAGGTGGCGCTGAGATCCCAGGCGCCCTGGGTCCGGCCCCCCCGCCCCAGGCTGTGGGGGAGGCAGGGGCTGCAGCGCCGGGCCCGGGGCAGGACCTGGGGCGGGGATCCCACGTCTCCAGGGCGGGATGGGAACGGGGCAGGGGCCGCTCTCCGGGACCTGATCCAAGGAGCATCTGAGTGAGCTGCAAACAGGGCACTGAGAGGCAGAGCTGGGGGGGGGCTCTCCCCCCAGTACCCCTCAGTGCTCCCACAGCTCTGCTGGTGCCCCCACAGGTCTGTGATGC
>NW_020693471.1:0-2193 GCF_002925995.2 Terrapene triunguis
TGCAACCGCGTTAGCAACATACAATGCTGATCTGCCTCCCCATGGGACCCCGTGAGGGAGGGAGTCCTTGGGCCTGTGACAGTCCCCCCTTGACCCCGAATCAACATTTTGTTGTGAGGGGTCACCATTTCAGTTTCCACCCTTCCTCTGACACGGTGGCTAGGGTTACTATCTGCACTTATGCACTTAATTTTTGCTTTTAAAAACAAACAGTGATTTGAAAAGGAAAACACAACCCTTTGTGGCTCCCTTTGGAGCCCTTATAGTATTTTAATTAAGTAGCATGGTAGGTTTGCATTTTTAATTTTTTTTTAATAATATATACTGCATATGTTTTGGGGAAAATGCACATTTTTTATAATTTAATTTTTATAATATTAGCCATATTAATTTTTACATAAGGTGTACCTGTTTTTGTGCTTTAAAATTTTTATGTACCCTTGGCAAAGTGATAGTTTGATTATCCAGAGCCACCTCAAGGCTCAGTGTGGGGCACTGTTGGTTTTTTTTATTACAGCTTTTATTTGCTATTTTGTTACCAAAAAACAAATTTAATTTTTTTTGGCTTTGACTGCTTTGTTGCAGCCATGACTTTAGTTTTTATTTGAAAACATTTTAAATTTTGTAAAGCATTGTGTTACCCCTTAAGGGTTAAATGCCAAATACCAAAGCCAAACAACACTCTAGTTACCTGTGTTCGTCAAAAAACATTTTTTGGTTTTGCAATTTTGAATGAAATATTTAAATGGATTTTAGTGGTATTATTTAAAAACAAAACCAATTTATTTTGTTTGTTTTTTAATATTTTTATACTACTTTAATTTTTACACAGCGTATATAGATTACATTTATATTTATTTGGGGCAGTTAAGTTTTAATAGACACCCCTTATGTTTTTTTAGCAAATTTGACTAAATTGTTTATAGTCAAATGATTTAAATAAGATTGGTTTTTTTTGCTTGGCTTATTTACAGACTTTTTTTGGAAATGCCCCCCCCCTTTCTTTTTTTTTTATTTTTTTTTCAAAGAAACCAAGACTTTTTAAAAAATATTTTTAAATTTTTTAACTGCTTAGTTTTTTTTTTGCATTTACAGCGTTAACTTTTTGTTTTTTTTTATTTACTTGTTTATTTTTTAAAATGACACTCTAATTAACTCAGATTTTATTATTTTAAGTACTGTTTTAGGGATTTAAATTCCCCATCTCTGCACTTACTTTTTTCTTTACTTTTGCTACTATGCCCTTAGGGTCCTCACCCCCCTTTGAAAGAGGCAGCAGGGTCCCTTCCCTCTTTGCCGCCTCTCCCGTGGCTCGGGTATCAGGTTCACCTGCCTCCCGTGACGCCAGCTGACCGGGTAGCTGGACTACCATGTCCGTGCTCCCTAATGCCCTTACGTCCGGCCTTGAACCCATCGTTGATGCTATCGCCCACGACTGCGGGACTCCTGAGTCCGCAGTTGTACCCTTCTGTTTTCTGAACATATTATAACAAACCATTAGTAACACTCTTGAGATTTCACGCTGTCCACACCGACCGGCACCGGGGTTTACAATGCTCACCCTCCTGGGCTGGAGGGAGAGATGCTAAGCCTCCCTACGTATTACTCGGTCCTCTCTACCACCGAGGGTCCATATACCAAATGCAAAACCCTTCCCGGGCAGAGCAAGAAACTCTAAGTTCTCCTTTTATACTCAGTCATACTACAACTGAGGGTGTACACACTGAGGATTGTTTCCTTGAAGCGAGAATCTCTAAGTCCTCCTCCTATGGCCCGGTACTGCTAGGACTGGGGGTAGACCCACCTGCACCCTTCCCCCACCGACCGGGATGGAGAGAGGAATGCTAAACCTCCCTCCGGTTCTTAGTCATGCTACGACTGAGGGTGGGGCTCACCTTTAATCATAAAATTCTCAACAATGCCAGACAGAGCAAACATGAAATGCCAAGGGCAGAACAGTTGGTGAGCTCCGCAGGGCCCCCCCTCCACAATTCTCCACCAAAACTGTGACAGATTTCTGTTACCAATTTGCCTGAGGCATCAGGTGATCAGGCTGAGGCCACGGGATCGTTTGGGGAAGAGATGACGAAACACACCAAGTGTCTAAGTTTTAAAGCTTTATTAATAAAATAATAAAATAACAGCGGAGAATGATGGGTGCTCCCCACGTCACTCAGAGGAAGGAAGAAAGCA
>NW_020693472.1:0-14390 GCF_002925995.2 Terrapene triunguis
GCGTTATATCGGGGTAGAGGTGTAATTCATATATATCTTTGAATATATTAAATATTAAAGGCTCGACTATATTAGATTTTATTTGCACTGTGTCTTCAAAATTCATGGCTGCATCTGTGAATATATTTAATTTCTGGGAGGGAAAATCATTGCTGTAGAAATATCCAAATTCATACCACACCTGAAGCCCTTATGTAATGGTTAAAATATGAACTAATGTCTAGAAATATCAACAATATTAATATCAAGTGCAGCTGTAAATGCCTTTATCACTGTTTCAGCAAGCCTTGCTGTTGTCAAGGTAACAGACTAGTATGCTGGAGTGTTTATTTTTAAACTAAGAAACACCAAAGTAACCCTGCAGAGGAAAAAAACATTTTGTAATAAACTAATTTGACAAATTAATTAGAATAGAGAACAGTATTAACTAGATTGTCCTGGACCTAGTACTTTACTGTCTGAACAAGTTTGAACAGATGGGATGATGTAAGGCAAAATTTCTAATTTCTTTAATTAATCTCTTATTTCTGAAATTGCTACAATATTTTCCCCATGTCCTCACATCATTTGCAATTGCCATCATAAGTTATGGTGCTATCTTTCTTCTGCCTAGAAGAGTGAGTCGCATGGTTTATCCAAGACTGATATCACTGCCTCCCCATGCACCAATTAGTACAGAGCACTATATTCCATTCTAACATTTCCCTGCCAGAAATCAACTCCCTCCCCACACTTATAGAAATCAAATGTGATATCTCAACATACAGTTCAAAACAGAATTAAACCCCACAGACCATCTCAATATTTTGTTTCTATACAAGCTTTTTATAGATGGGCACTATATTTGCCCTTTTCCAGTCTTCTGGAATCTCTCCCGTCTCCCATGATTTTCCAAAGATAATAGCTAGAGGCTCAGATACCTCCTCTATTAGCTCCTTGAGTATTCTAGGATGCATTTCATCAGGCCCTGGTGACTTGCAGGCATCTAACTTTTCTAAGTGATTTTTAACTTGTTCTTTTTTTATTTTATCTTCTAAACCTACCCCCTTCCCATTAGCATTCACTTCTCAGTGAAGACCGAAACAAAGAAGTCATTAAGCATCTCTGCCATTTCCAAGTTTCCAGCTACTGTATTTCCCTCCTCACTGAGCAGTGGGCCTTCCCTGTCCAGTTTGAGCTCATTTTGTGCCTTTGCCTTTCTAATCTTGCCCCTGCATTCCTGTGTTGTTTACCTATATTAATCCTTTGTAATCTGTCCTAGTTTCCATTTTTTATATGACTCCTTTTTATTTTTTAGATCATGCAAGATCTCGTGGTTAAGCCAAGGTGGTCTTTTGCCACATTTTCTATTTTTCCTAACCAGCGGAATAGCTTGCTTTTGGGCCCTTAATAGGGTCCCTTTGAAAAACTGCCAACTCTCCTCAGTTGTTTTTCCCCTCAGTCTTGATTCCCATGGGACCTTACCTATCAGCTCTCTGAGCTTACCAAAATCTGCCTTCCTGAAATCCATTGTCTCTATTTTGGGGTTCTCCCTTCTACCCTTCCTTAGAATTGCAAACTCTATGATTTCGTGATCACTTTCACCCAAACTGCCTTCTACTTTCAAATTCTCAACGAGTTCCTCCCTATTTGTTAAAATCAAGTCTAGAACAGCTTCCCCCCTAGTAGCTTTTTCAACCTTCTGAAATAAAAAGTTGTCTGCAATGCAGTCCAAGAATTTGTTGGATAGTCTGTGCCCTGCTGTGTTATTTTCCCAACATATATCCGGATAGTTGAAGTCCCCCATCACCACTAAATCTTGGGTCAACTCAAGGGGGCTCACCCCCCATTTCCCCCACCATACTCAGAGGGGACAGAGATGAGCAGCTAAAGGGGGGGGGGAAGGGGAGAGGCCAGCCTCTTCTCCCTGGTAGGCTGCAGGCAGGGGAGGAGTGGGCACCAAGATGCCTTAATCAGGGGGTGCAACACCTGACAGGTTGGGAAAACCAGCTCCTCCAGCTGCACTGGGAAGGGGAGGGCTACAATATCATAAAGGGTGCAGTGAATAAAGGGAGATTAACAAAGGGGAAAGGAGCTCAAGCATATGGTGGAGGGGGACATGGGCACATGGAACGAGGGGGCTGGACAAAAGGTGGGGATCAGTGGAAGGCAGGCTGGAAAAATGGGCCAGGGCTAAGGCAGGAAAGCTAGGGAGACTAACTACAAGGGTCGGGGCAGGGCAGGAAGACCAGCAAACACCCAGAAGCCAGGATGGGACAGGCAAAAAGGGTAAGGGGAGAGGGCACAAAACTGCTGCAGGAAGCCTGGTGGGTAAAACAGAGAGTGGGGAACTCAACTAGCCAAAAAACAGCAGGGGGAGGGAGCAGTCCAAGGGGAAGGCATGTGCACCCACATGTGCTTGCACACTCAATTTTATGCTGGCTGCTGTAATAGTCCCAGGTGATGGCACAGCAAGCAGCTGAGTCCAGGAGCAGAGGCAGATGGTAGGTTGGAGGGGGCATCAGTGATGGTGGTGGGGGGAGGTGGACAGATGGACATGGGGGAGGGCTCCACAACCCCTTCTCCCCCATGTCCCCACAACAACAGTAATTACCCCCACCACAAGAGCAAGATTGTAAACAGTTATTCAGGCCAGCTGTAAGCCCCCTCCACAGTGTCCTGCAGCAGGGTTTCTAGCAACAACAAAGGTCTGCCTCTTCTTCCTGGAGGCAGCAGCAGGCTTCCAGGTAGTTGTAACAGCAGAACCAGCAGGCAGGAGGGACTCCACAGGTAGTAGTTACAGCAGCAGAGGTGAGGTCTCTCACTCCCCCTCCAAGGAGCAGGCCAGCAGGGTCCCCCAAGGGGCACCAACAGCAGCAAGTGGGGGCGGGGAGCACAACCAGCCAGCAAGAGAGGGGTCTGGCCCAGAGGGAAGCTGGATCCATCTTAGCAGCACCAAGCTGGTATCCTGCTCACAGCAACTCCACACCTGCCCAAGAAGGCAGGTAAGCCAGCCCTGCAGCAGTTGGAGAATATGTGATGCAGTAAGG
Source organism: Terrapene triunguis (assembly GCF_002925995.2). Taxonomy (NCBI): domain Eukaryota; kingdom Metazoa; phylum Chordata; order Testudines; family Emydidae; genus Terrapene; species Terrapene triunguis. The sequence goes on from NW_020693472.1 coordinate 3,030, forward strand.
CCCAGGAGTAGTCCTAGAGGGGAGATATATAAACCCTAGGCTAATTAAGGCATGGTTCCCTGTAGACTAGGGATGGGTACTACAGGTGAATTGGAGCACCTGTAGCCAATTAAGGCCCTGTAAGGAACCTAATGAAAACCCCCTGCTTCACGCAGACAGGGTAGAGTGTGGAAGGAGAGAGGAGTTGAGTTGAGTTGAGAGATTTGTTGCCGAGAATTGAAAGACCAGAAAACTGGAGGAAGGAAGACCCTCTCCCAGTGTCAAGGACAGAGGGTAATCCTACCCAAGGGGGAAGAGGGTAGGAAACCTGCAGGGGTTGAGTGCAGGAGCGCCACCAGCTTTTCTGCCGCCCTAGGCAGCGGAAGGTCCTGCCCTGAAATGCCGCCCCCCACAGAGGCGGCGGAAGGTCCCGCCGCTGAAATACTGCCGCAGTTGCTGCCCCCCCCAAATTGTAGTGCCCTAGGCGACTGCCTAGGTTGCCTAATGGGTTGCGCCAGCCCTCGTTGAGAGGGGCTGTGGCTCAGACCTAGCCCTCTTCTATCATCTTCCTGGGCCACTAGCAGGGCCCTCTGTGCCCCAAAAGCAGGGGCAAGGGGTGGTGTCCTAGCCCCCCCCACTGACAAGAAATGTGCGGGACCCACTGTACCAACATTGGCCATTTTGTTACAGACCGCTACCACACTGAAAAACCATTTGATATCCCAGCTCACTGAGGGGTGGCCCAGACTGGATGAGCCCAGGTCTAGATGACTGCCTGTTAGTGCTAAATTTTGGGAAGGGAAGTTCTTTTATTACACATCTAAAAATGAGTTGAATATGTACTGTATTTTCATGAAAGGCCACAACTGTCTATACTCACTAGAGAGAGAAGTTGGGTGAGGTAATATCTTCTATTGGACCAATTTTTGTTAGTGAGAGAAACAAGCTTTCGAGCTACTTGGAGCTCTTCCTCAGGTCTGGGAAAGGTACTCTGAGTGTCCCAGCCAGGGCTGGCCTTACCATGAGGTGAACTGAGGCGGCTGCCTCAGGTGCCAGACTGGAGGGCGGGGCGCCACTAGGACCCAGATTGTAGAAAATTGTGTCTGCTGCTGGGGCATATGTATTCTCTCTGCTCTAGATGCACAGAGATGATGGAGTGCTGTGCTGGAGGAAGGAGGGCAAAGAGACATGGCAGGCAGGAGAAAAGGTGAGAGGGAATAATAGAAAGCAGCAGGAGCTGCAGGGAGAGAAAGGAAGAGGAGCCTCTTATAGACCTCTCTAGCACCCCCAGGAGTCTGGACTGATTAACACCAGCTTCTCAGAGAGCTTCCTGTTTCCTGCTGCTTCCCTGAACCCACCTGAGGAGAACAGGCAGTCAACTGAAGTAGTAGGAGCCAGTTAGGCCCTTAAGACGCTGATATCTTCCCTCACACAGGCCCTGCTACCAGCCTGCTTATTTGTCCCCTTCAACTGAGTGTTGAGAGCCACTATAGCTGGCACAGAACAGCAGTCATGAGTGAAAGAAGAAAACGCCCTTCTGGGGCAGTATTCAGAAAAAGAAAGAAAGCAAAAGAAGCTTTTGTATCTAAGCAGGAAGGAGCTCTCCTGAGACACAGACACAAATGTTCACGGTGAGCCTTCCGGCCCCAGTGAGGATGTGAGTGGTGAGGAGATGCCTAATCTTCCAGTTAGTCAGAGTGCAGGTGACCTGGCAGCTACTGCAGCATCCATATCTCCATCTCAAATGGATGTAACCATGCACATTCCTGAAGAAAAGTGTAGATCAGAGAAGAGTGTGGTGGAGGCGCAAGAAACAGCTGCTGCTGCGTTTAGTTCCTTAAGTCTAGATAATCCAGGACTGTGGACCCACTTGAGCAGTAGCCTGAGGGACTTCCTTGTACTGCATGGGCCACAGCAAGTGAAAAACTTCATGTTCCCCAAAGACAATGGAAATAGAAGTTTCCATCCCACACATTACTGGCGTGAAATCCCCAATGGTGACAAAGTGGAGAGGCCATGGCTTATGTACTCAAAAACCCAGAATGCTGCGTACTGTTTTTGTTGCAAACTCTTCCAGTCTAATGTTCCAGCCACATTGGGTTCTACAGGAACAAAAGACAGGAAAAATCTGGCTAGAAATCTGGCATGCCATGAGACGGCAGCAAATCACCAGAGAGCATTCCATAGAGCTTGAGATGAGACTAAGGTTAAAGGCCACCATAGATGATCAGCATCAAGAGAAGATTGCATCAGAGTCTTTTTACTGGCAAAATGTTCTGAAAAGGCTCATTGCCATTGTGAGAATGCTTGCTACCCAAAATCTAGCACTGTGTGGCACTTCAGATCAGCTATATATGCCAAACAATGGAAACTTCCTTAAAACTGTGGAGCTGATAGCTGTACTCCAGGAGCATCTAAGAAGAGTCACCACCCAAGAAATGTACACACATCACTACCTTGGAAAAATTATTCAAAAACAGTTACTGGCAACAAAAGTCAAACAGAAGATTGTGGCAGATCTGAAGTCAGCAAGATATTACTCTGTTATTCTGGACTGCACACCTGATATCAGCCATACGGAACAAATGACTTTAATGGTGGGTTTTGTAACAACAGAACCTAGTGAAAATGTCCCTGCAATGGTGACTGTCAGAGAGCATTTTCTAGACTTTATTGACATTGATGATACTACAGGAGCTGGTATGACAAATGTGCTTTTTAAAAAGCTGGAAGATACGGGAATTGCACTAGCCGACATGAGAGGTCAGGGCTACAATAATGGTGCCAACATGAGAGGAAAGAAAAGAGGAGTGCAGACACGGATCTGAGAGTTAAACCCTCAAGCTTTTTTGTCCCATGCAGTTCTCAATCATTGAACTTGGTGGTCAGTGATGTAGCATCAGCTTTTAGTGAGGCTGCTGAATTTTTTTTTAATGTAATTCAAAGCATCTATCTATTTTTCTCTTCATCAACTCATCGATGGCAAGTTTTGAAGCAACATCTGGGAACATCCTCTCTGACACTGAAACCACTGAGTGCCACACCATGGGAAAGTTGACTGGAGGCGATAAAGCCTATCAAACACCAAATTGGGAAGATAGATGATATCATAATTGCCATTATGGAGGATAATGCTATGACAGGAACTGTTCGTGGGAGAACAGTGGCAGAGGGAAATGGAATCACCAGAAACATACATAACTTCAAATTTTGGTGTGGCTTAGTGTTGTGGCATGACATACTGTTTGAAATAAATGTTGTAAGCAAGAGACTCCAAGGTGTTGATCTTGATATATCTGGAGCAATGGAACAACTGGACAAAGCAAAATCATACCTACAGTCTTACGGGTCAGATGAGGGATTTCAAAACATTCTGAAGAGTGCACAGAAGTTGGCAGAGGAACTTCACACTGAAGCTATTTTCCCCACCCATTCAAGAATACAAGAGTCACCACAGAAGAAGACATTTTGATTACGAGGCATGGGATAATCCCATAAGAGACCCCAAACAACAATTCACAGTTGAATTCTTTAACCAGGTGCTAGATTGTGCAATACAGTTAGTTGAATGTTTCATGCAGCTCAAGGAACACAGCAGTGTATTTGGAATGTATTTGGAATGTTGTATGATATTCCAAAACTCCTCACTGTACCGGAAGAAGATCTACACCAGCAATGCAGGGCACTAGAGACCGTGTTGACACATGATGATATGCACGATATTGATGCGAGTGATTTAGGTGATAAACTGAAAGCCCTTTCAAGATACGTTTCATCAGGATCAACTCCAAAGGTTGTTCTGAAATATATGTGCACAAATAAGATGACCACCCTCTTTCCAAATGCTTTTGTGGCTCTGCACATACTTCTAACGCTTCCTGTAACAGTTGCCAATGGAGAACGCAGCTTCTCCAAGCTGAAGTTAATAAAAACACATCTACGCTCCACAATGACACAGGAGACGCTGGTCGGCCGTGCAACCATCTCAATAGAGCATGAGCTGGCCCAGACTGTGGACCTTCAGGAAGCAGTTCAAATCTTTGCAACCAAGAGGCACGGAAAGCACCACTTTGATTATTCAAACAGATAAAAATGCCAATGTTTACTATGAAGACAAGAAAAGTTACATTTGCTATTCAGGCGTTTGAAAGTTAAGTGTTACTTAAAATTTTTGACCAAGGCATTTTAAGTTGTTCGTTCGTTCGTTCTCCTTTATTGGGGTTGGTAGCAGAGCAGTACTATGAGAGGAATAGAACAGGAAGTAGGCAGAATTGAGACTTTCAAAGTTTTGGCCCAAGCGAGGGGCCATTGGGGTGTCATTTGAGCTTCCCGCCTCAGGTGCCAAAATGTTGTGGGCTGGCCCCGGTCCCAGCTAAATAAAAGATCAAACAGATAGAATATGTGCTAGCTACTTATTCTAAACTAACTAAGAGACCATTCAAGGTGAAGTGGCCCATCAACACCCCTGTAGTCATAGGACAAAAAGTGGAGATTGCGGGTTACAGATTGTTGTAATAAGCCACAAATCCAGTGTGTCTGTTCAGTCCATGATTGTTAGTGTCTAGCAAAGTTATGAATTTAAGGTTCCAGGATCATTTTCTGAAAGTGTTGTGCAGGTTTCCTTTGCAGATGAGGACTGAGACTTCAGATATAAAGAGATCACTTTGTGAAAAGAATTCACCCACACGGACAGTACTGGGTTTACAATGGCGCCAGGCCCATGCTCAACAGGGGCCCATCAGCCGGCCAGGCGCTGCACTTCACTTGCGGTGCCAGCCAAGGGGCCACTGCAGGCTGGCTCCTCTCCTCTCCAGCCCCTCCCCCATGCTCCTCTCGACTGTCTAGCAGCCCAGATATCCCCGTCCTGTCCCCTCCGCCCACTCGCTCCTCCACTGGCTGGGCTGGAGGGCTCTTGAGGGTCACGTCCCACAGGGGTCTGCCTGCCCTGGTCCCCAGTGCAGCTCTGGCTCCAGGCAGTCTTGCTCTGCCCGCCACCTCCTGGACCCAACCAGCCCTAGATGTGATGCTGGCTCAGCCCAGGCAAGGCAAATAGCCCCCGCCTAGTGGGCTGGTGAGTGTGGCTGGGGGGCAGGCAGGTTGGGGGGAGTGGGTCTCTGGAGATGGTGCTGGGCAGTGGGGGTCTGTGTGGGGTACGCCTGGGTCCCAGGGGGAATGAAAACAGCCCAAGTCCCCCTCCTGCAGCGTTCTTTGCTTCCCTGCAGAAAGTGAAGGAGGAACGGGGTGTGTGATTGGAAATGTTCATGGCATAGTTTGGGGGCACTGCCCCCCAAATAGAGGTGAGGGGGTGGGGGCCACATAGGGTGCAAGGTCACATGCCACTGCACCCCATGCCATTTCTGTGAACGCAGCCTGGCTGAAAAAAGAAGGTGCTGCTCAGCTCCCTGGACTTTGAAGCTAACACCACCTTCTGGGTCCTAGTGCTGGTTGAGCTCCCTTCTGTGTGCTGGGAGCCATCCTTCATTTTGTACAATAGTGAGTGCCTGTGGTAGGGCAGGGCAGGGGGAAAGAGGGAGTGGGGAAGGAAGGGGGTGGGATGGGGAAGAGAAGGGGATGGGGAAGCGGGGGCCAAGCATGCGGATCCCCTTGGCAGCAGCTAAGGCTCCCCTGTTTAAGCAGGCTCATCAAACCCTCACCCTGACAAGCCCTACCTCCCCTGCATCTGTGCCACCCCGATGAGCCCCTGCACCCCAGACACCCTCCCCACTGAGCCCCAGCCACCTATACCTGGATCCCCACCCAAATGAACCCCACCTCCCCTGCACCCAGACCCCCCCTGCAGAGCTCCAACCACTTTCACGTGGTGCCCCCTGCAGACTCCCATTGCCCCTGCACCTGGAACCTCCCTGTGCATCCAGATCCCCCACTGAGCTGCCTGCACCCAGACTGCCCCACACAGAACCCTCTTATCCCCATCTGGATCCCTCCACACTAAGTCCCTCTGCACTTGGATCCTGCTGCCAGGCTGAGCCTCCCTGCCCACAGCTGGTGTGCCTGGCTCAAAAGGGGCAGGGCCCCAGGGTGTTTCTGTGGCAGGCATGGCCCTTGTGCTGTGGTAGGGTCAGGTTCAGCCTCACTGCCAAATCCCTGTCTCAAGGGGACAGGGGAGTCTGCAGGGTATTCTCCCACCTCCATGCAGCCAGTGGCCAGTGCTCCCCACTGCCATGGTGGAGCTTCCACATTTATTTATTTAAAAAAAAAAATTGTGGAATTTTAAAATATGCACAGAATTTGATGCAGAATTCCCTCAGGAATATGGGGCACTGTACAGCTGTGATGATGGGACTGTGAAGGGGGTGCTGGACAGTAGGGGATCTATGGCTGGTGGAGCTTGGCAGGTGGTATGGTGTGCAGATCAGCGGGAGGGGTCTCTGGGTAGGGGGTGCTGGGCATAGCAGGTCCGAGGGCATTGGGCATAGGGATCTGTGGAGGAAGTCTCTGAGTGAGGGGGTGCTGGGCACAAGGGCAGGGCACTGGGTAGGGGAGCCGTGTGGAAGGGGCACACTGGCAGCGCAGGGCTGGGCGGGCCAGTGTGCGTCTAGCAGTTGTGGGTTTGTAAACAGTGCCCTTGTGCTGGGCTGAGTGGGGCAACTTCCGCTGCACCTCATTGCCCCCAACCGGCCCCTCGCTCTGCAGACTGCCCCCCATCACATACCCTATTTCCCCAACAGGGGCCCACAAATATGTTTGGCGCCGGGCCCACAAAAAGTTAATCCGGCCCTGCCCACAGACGATGTGGTGTTTTTGTCTTTTATTTCTTTCTTGTGTGAATTCATTTAAGAGCCTAGTGATTGTCTGGTTTCACCCAGCGAGGAGTTGTTGGAGTATCTTGTGCACTTTCAAAAGATGAGCCTGGGAGCTTAAATTCATAACTTTGCTAAATCATTGTCTGAATAAAGACACTGGATTTATGGCTTATTACAACCATCTGTAACCCAATAAGCCCCTTCTTGTCCTATTTACAGGGTGTTAGCAGGCCACTTCACCTTGAATGGTCCCTTACAATATGTGCTAACTACTTATGCTAAACTATCTGTTCCATCTTGTATTTAGCTGTGGCACACTGAGTACTTTTCCCAGACCTGAGGAAGAGCTCTGTGCAGCTCAAAAGCTTGTCTCTCTTACCAACAGAAATTGGTCCAATGAAAGATATTACCTCACCCACACTCTCCAATCATAGGCGCCAATTTCGCCTCTTCCGGGTGGGTTCTCGACCCCCTCCCCCGGCTCTGCACCGCCCTCGCCCCGTCCCCATTCCACTCCTTCCCCAAGTCCCTCCCCCTGCCCCGCCTCTTCGCCCCCGCATCCCCACTCCTCCCCCTCCCTCCCAGAAAGTCCTAAATGCTGCCAAACAGCTGTTAGGTGGCAGGAAGCGCTGGAAGGGAGGGTGAGGAGCGGGGACGCAGCGTGCCTGGGGGCGGGGGGGAGAAGGAGGCAAGGAGGGGGGAGCTTGGCTGCCGGTGGGTGCAGTGCACCCACTAATTTTTCTCCGTGGGTGCTCCAGCCCTGGAGCACCCACGGAGTCAGCACCTATGTCTCCAATATCCTGGGAGCAACATGGCTACAACACTATTGTATACTCACCAGAGCAATAATGCATATAAAAATGACTGGTAGAAAGAATTACAAAGATCATTGTCAACATTCTATGCAGTAGTGATTCAAAGATGTTTTCCTTCATCTTGGGTATGTAACCTGGAAGAACTGAACAAACACTGGGACAAAAAATCAGTGAATTCCCATATTTAAACAAAATTGCTTTGACTGTGTTCCTTCTCCATCAGTACCCTGGCAAATGAGTTGACTGTCATGAATGTTCATGGGAGCAGCAAAAATTCCACGAATATTTGTTGAAAGTGAATTATGAATTTGTAATTGCAAGTATTTGTTCTAGAAATTTTATTTGAAGAGTTATCCTCTAGTAAGAAATCAGAAACCTACTCGATAACCTATATATCCAGCCAAAGCAGCTTAAATTTTGAATATAAAATATTTGCAACAATCTGCCCACAAACAAGCTTCAAGAATTATTGGCAAAAATTATTTGGCAAACTAACAAATAAATTTTGCAACGTTCATATGTGTTTGTGGACTATTCGGGAATAGAAAAAAGGCAAAATTAGTTTAATAAATTGTTCACTATGAATCATTTGCCAAGTTCTACCCCGAAGCAGCCTCCAATACCATGGCATAGAAGGAAACCAATGCAGTAATGTGCCAAAGAGCCCTAGAGCAGTGTCTTCAACAAGACATGAATGAAACAGAGCTGCTTGAAAGCAATTTGTTTTGTTGGATGAGTGGCTGTTCTACCTACTGTATAATGTAGAGGAATTACGTAGTAGCCCTTTAAATAGCTAGAGTCCTCTAGTGGCTCTCAAAAATCTTCTGATTCAGAAGCCACCAGAACCCTGCCAAAGTAGCTGCCTGTATATGTAGCTAGGCCTTGCCTGTTGTCTATAGTAGGTCAACTTGCTTATTTAGATCCCATTGTGCCCTTCTGGTTCCTATTTAAATAAATTAAATAAATAGCTAGGCAGGGTACAGAGCAGAAGACACGACACTACCCCTTACTTAGTCGCTCCTGTTCTCTGCCTGTGGCACATAATGGTTTAGTCTCCTATGGGCCAGAATACTTTGGTCTCATAGGTGCCAACTCTGTGGGTGCTCCGGGGCTGGAGCACCCATGGAGGGAAAAAATGGTGTGTGCTGAGCACCCACTGGCAGCCCCCCTTATCAGCGCCTCCCCCTCCCTCCCAGCACCTCCTGCCCACCGTGATCAGCTGTTTTGCGGCATGCAGGAGGTTCTTGGGGGGAGGAGCAAGGATGCAGCGTGCTTGGGGGAGAGGGTGGAATGGGGTGGGAAGAGATGGGACAGGGTGAGTGGGGGTGGGGTCTGGGGCAGAGCTGGGGGTCAAGCACCCCCTGGCACATTGGAAAGTCAGCACCTGTGTTTGGTCTAGTTTCACTTGTTGGGTTTAGTGTGCGGATGTTGGATAGAGTTGGTGGCCTGTGACATACAGGAGGTCAGACTAGATGGTTGGTTGGTTCCTTCTGACCTTTAAACTGTGATTCTGTGCCTTACAATGTGTTAAAGTGGGCACTGGGAGATTGTGGCTATTAGCCAGGATGGGCAGCAATGGTGTCCCTAGCCTCTGTTTGCCAGAAGCTGGGAATGGGCGACAGGGGATGGATCACTTGATGATTACCTGTTCTGTTCATTCCCTCTGAAACACCTGGCATTGACCACTGTCTGAAGACAGGATACTGGGCTAGATGGACCTTTGGTTCTGACCCAGTATAGCCACTCTTATGTGTGGAAGGAGCAGAGATGGGAGAAGGGTCCTGAATAGTGAGCTTCTTCTATTGGGGGTAGATTTGTTTGAGATATGGGATGGGGCATATATGGAGTCTGAGAAATGGAGTGTTCCTGGAAAGAGGATAACAGAGGATTTGATAGTAATTTTTGTAACATTTCATATGAGTCTATGAATTGAATGTATGTGTTCATTTGAAGTAATGAAGTTGACTATGTGTAAAAATTCCACATATGGTGCCTCACTTGTGATTTTTGAGGAGAGGCCTTGCTACTGTGACAATCGGTCATCACCATGGATCTAGGGAATGGTAGGGTTTACATTTAAAGTACTAAGAGCCCATTTGCATTTTTAGAATTAAAGCATATTTTAACTTTTCTCCTCTCAGGTTAACCTCTCAGGTTAAGGAGAGTCATGGAATCATAGAGTTGTAAGACTGGAAGGGACTTTGAGAGGTCATCCAGTCCAGTTCCCTGCACTCAGGGCGTGAGTAAGTTCTAGATCATCCTTGACAGGTGTTTGTCTAACCTGCTTTTAAAAACCTCCAATGATGGAGATTCCACAACCTCCCTAGACTATTTTATTCCAGTGCTTAACCACCCTGACAGCTAGGAAGTTTTTTCTAATGTCCAACCTAAACCGCCCTTGCTGCAATTTAAGCCCATTGCTTCTTGTCCTATCCTCAGAGGTTAACAAGAACAATTTTTCTCTGTCCCCCTTTTATGTACTTGAAAACTGGTATGTCCCTCCTCCGTCTTCTCTTCTCCAGAACAAATCTAATTCTTCCAATCTTTCCTCATAAGTCATGTTTTCTAGACCTTTAATCATTTTTGTTGCTCTTCTCTGGACTTTCTCCAATTTGTCCACATCTTTCCTGAAATGTGGCGACCACAACTGGATACAGTACTCCAGTTAAGGCCGTATCAGCGCAGAGTAGAGTGGAAGAATTACTTCTCATGTCTTGCTTACAAACACTCCTGCTAATACATCCCAGAATGGTATTTGCTTTTTTTTGCAATGGTGTTACACTGACGCATATTTAGCTTGTGATCCACTATGAGCCCCAGATTCCTTTCCGCAGTTCTCCTTCCTAGGCAGTCATTTCACATTTTGTATGTGTGCAATTGATTTGTTCCTTCCTAAGTGGAGTACTTTGCATTTGTCATTATTGAATTTCATCCGGTTTACTTCAGACCATTTCTCCAGTTTGTGCAGATCATTTTGAATTATAATCCTATCCTCCAAAGCACTTGCAACCCCTCTCAGTTTGGTATTGTCTGCAAACTTTATAAGTGTACTCTCTGCACCATTATCTAAATAATTGATGAAGATATTGAACAGAACCACAACCAGGACAGATCCCTGTGGGATCCCACTCGATATGCCCTTCCAGCTTGACTGTGAACCACTGATAACTACTCTCTGGGAATGGTTTTCCAACCAGTTATGCACCCATCTAATAATAGCTCCATCTAATTCAGGGGTCAGCAACCTTTGGCACGCGGCCCATCAGGGTAATCTGCTGGCAGGCCATGAGACATTTTGTTTACATTGACCGCCCGGAGGCATGGCCCCCCGCAGCTCCCAGTGGCTGCGGTTCGCTGTTCCTGGCCAATGGGAGCTGCGGGAAGTGGCGCAGGCCGCAGGAACGTGCTGGCCACCACTTCCCACAGCTCCCATTGGCCAGGAATGGTGTACTACAGCCACTGGGAGCTGCGGGGTGCCGTGCCTGCGGGCGGTCAATGTACACAAAATGTCTCACGGCCCTGATGGGCCACGTGCCGAAGGTTGCCGACCCCTGATCTAGGTTGTATTTCCCTAGTTTGTTTATGAGAAGGTTATGCAAGACAGTATCAAAAGCCTTACTAAAGTCAAGATAGACAGTAACTCCTTGCTTAACGTTGTAGTTATGTTCTTGAAAAATGTGACTTTAAGTGAAACAATGTTAAGCGAATCCAATTTCCCCATAAGAATTAATGTAAATAGGGAGGCTTAGGTTCCAGGGAAATTTTTTTCACCAGACATGCTGTGTGTGTGTGTGTGTGTGTGT
>NW_020693473.1:0-3039 GCF_002925995.2 Terrapene triunguis
ACAGCCCAGTGGCACTGCAGACAATGAGGCAGGCAAGGAGGCTGAAGTTGCCATACGTAGGAGAAGCACGTTGCACAGCAGCAGCGGCAGCTTCCCCTACTGTGGAAGCCCCAGGGGCGGGGGGCTCAACACTCGACCTGCCCATTCCACCCCTTCCCCCAACACCCCACCCTTAACCCGCCTCTTCTCCCCCCACCTCCTCCCCCTTTACTCCCCATGCCGTGTCCTTGCTCCTCCCCCTCCCTCCCCTGCCTCCTAAACGCTGCAAACCATCTGATTCTCGTGGGCAGGAGGTGGGGGGAGCAGGGTGAAGGCGCTGATCTGTGCGGTCCACCGGCTGGAGTCGCTGGCAGGGCGTATTGGAGCTGATAGGGGGTCTGCTAGCTGTGGACAAAGCAGGCAGCCAAACGACGTTATAGCGGAGCATTGCACAACTTTAAATGAGCAGGTTCTGTAATGGAGCAGGAAAGTAAGTTCGAAACAATGTTAAGCGAGAGGACGTTAAGTGGAGAGTTACTGTACATAATCAAAAATATTGTATTAATATTTGCGATGAGAGCATGACTATTTCTAGTTGACTCATAGCTTTATTTAGCATCTTAAAGCTGAGCTCTATGTGCAGATAATAGGCATGCAAGAGGGATAGTTTTGTGAACTGCAGAAATCCATAGCATGCTGTGGTCTCCTCCTGAGCTCCTCTGGTCATCATGCCATCTCCATCAAGCACAATGAGTAAATCTATCCTTCCTACTTTGGGAAGTGACCTAAGAAGGGAAGGACATAGCATACCATGGTGATTGGCATGCTATAACTAGCTAGATAATCTGGAGTACTCTTACATGTCTTACAGGTTTTACATTCCACGTATTGGGGCCAGGACTATGAAGTGATTCTGAAACCAGGAATGACTGAGAAGATATCAGCTACAGCTGCAAACAATTAGTACGTTTCACCTGTATCTAACTTTCTGTTCCTTTGATTCCAAATTTGTTGCTAAGGCTGGTTGAAAATTTTTCTTGAGAAGTTTTTTTGATGGGAAATTGGATTTTCAATTCAACTATTTTTTCCATAGAATTATTTCCCCTGGAAATTATCAGCTTTCAATCAAAATACCAAACTCCCCTCCTCCCCAAAACATGGCTGTGGGACTCTGGGGATGTTCCAGAGCACTTCAGCAAGAGGAGAGACCATCACGCATCATGGGGGATGTAGTTCAGCCTGGGAGCCTGGCCTATGGAACAGATTGGTGGTGTGTGGCATGTGATGCAACCCCGTGGTATTTTGAAGCTGAAATATTAAGTTTTTTGCAAAAAGATTTTGGTCACCACAAACAAACCCCCTTTGTGGATCAGCTCTACGCAGTACCCTGCTTGCACTGATAACAGCAGGATGAAATATACCCATAACCTCATACTCTGTAACTCTGGTAAAAATTGCATCATTTAATAACACAGTAGGAAAGAGTAGGTCAAATTAATCCCCAGGGCACGAATTACACCGAGGGTGTCTTTGGTTCACTGAATGCCTTAATTAGGTGTTATGGCTCTCTGAGCTCAGGTATTCCCACTTGCTTCAGGAATCATGTCCCATAGATCACACATCTCAGTATAAAACTTTCTGAATGCTCCAAATTGGCAGTTTCTGTCGCTGGGGAAATGCCACCACATCTCTCTCTCTTCTCAGCAGGTACGTGCGATTGTCCTGAATTACAGTCACACACGCAGACATCATGGTGTTCAGCAGGTATTGAATTCAAGACCTCCAGCACTAAAAGCCTCAGCCCCAACTCTTACCTCTTCAGCTAAAGGAGTGACCTCCTTGCTTGGAAAAAATAGCCAATTACATAGTCACCTAAGCCAGTGATTTCCATTATGTCTCTGGGTTTTCATACAGGCTAAAGTAAATGCCAGAAAGCTTAATTAGCACAGTAAGCAAGATTTACCCCTAAACTGACAAGCGAAGCCACAGAGCTCCCCTTGCCCAAAGAGGGTAGAAAGATTGAGACTCTTTACTCTCACCCCTTCTTTAGCTAAGGAATAATCTCTTCAGCCTGATCCTCTCACAGCAGAGTCACAAGCCACTGTTTTCTCTTCGGATTAGTGAACAGGAGTGTTTGTGTGTGGGGCATGATTAACCTGCGTGTCATTGTATTTGCACAGCATGTGCATTTTATCGAATACCTGGAATGACCAGCTGTGAACATCTGGCTCTGTGGATTAAGCCCTTCCCTGAGCGGGTACTGATGTCCATTGAGAAACTTACCTCCATTTATCTTCACTTACTTCATTACAGAGAAGGGGCAGGTTTTCCACGCCGTCCACCTGCCCACATCTCTGTAGCTGTCTGAGCTGTATTCAGAGGAGATGGAAAAAGGAAATCACTCGGAGGTGACTGAGTTCATTCTCTCAGGACTGACAGATCGTCCGGAGCTGCAGGTCCTCCTGTTTGGGGTGTTCCTACTGATTTATGGTATCACCGTGGTGGGGAATGGGGGGATGATCTTGTTAATCATGATTGACCCCCAACTCCACACCCCCATGTACTTTTTCCTCAGTAATTTGTCTTTCTGTGACCTCTGCTATTCCTCGATAGTTTCCCCTAAGATGCTGCTGAATTTCTTAGCCAAGAGGAAAAGCATTTCTTACACTGCCTGTGCTGTGCAACTGTATCTCTCTATTGCTTTTGGAGATATTGAGTGCCTCTTGCTGGCTGTGATGGCGTATGACCGTTATGTGGCCATCTGTAACCCGCTGGTCTATACGGTCACTATGTCCAGGCAGCTTTGTAAACAGCTGGTGGCTGGGGTGTACGCTGTGGGGTTTGTGGATTCAATGATACACACGTGTTTTACATTTCGGCTGTCATTCTGCAGCTCCAACATCATGAATCATTTCTTCTGTGACATCCCCCCACTGTTGGCGCTCTCCTGTTCTGACACCAGCATCAATGAGATTGTGATATTTGTTTTTATGAGCTGCATAATAGTAAGCATCTTTGTGACTGTCCTCCTCTCCTATGTCTATATCATCTCCACCATCC
>NW_020693474.1:0-2627 GCF_002925995.2 Terrapene triunguis
CGTTACGTGGCTCGATAGCATCGTCGGACTCCTCACCCTCACTCTCACTGTCACTTTGGATCTTAAGGAATAGTTCAACAGCCAAACGTGACGTGCTGGCGAGACTCGTCAGCATACGCCTCAGCAGTTCGGACTCCATTTCCCGCAGACAGATCGCACTGCACAGAAACCATTGAAAGATGGTGCCAAAGGTGGACGGAAACAAAGGGATTTCTGGGATGCGAAGCGATGCATCATGGGGCCTTGGGACAGGACCCAGAATCCCCCGCACCCACGCCCCCTTGCCACAACCCACGGCGCCAGAGTGGGAAAAGGTGCTCTGTGGGATAGCTGCCCATAATGCACCGCTCCCAATAGCGCTGCAATTGCCGCAAATGTGGCCCCGACAGTGCGCTGGGCAGCTGTCAGTGTGGACAGATTGCAGCGCTTTCCCTACTCAGCTGCACGAAGTCAGGTTTAACTCACAGCGCTGTACATCTGCAAGTGTAGCCAAGGCCTTTGTCTCTCTGTGCTGCGGGGGTGCAGGGGATGTTTTTGGAGATGCCTCTGGCTGAGCCCCCTGCCAAATGCAGAGAGCTGGGTGGCAGCTAGTGCCCCCCAGGCCCCCAGCAAGCAGACACCCACCCCGCCAGCAGGCAGCTCTCAGCACAGCCCCCCTGGAAGGGGTTTCAGTCTCCCCCGGCCACCGTCGCCCCAAGACCCCCTTTGAAATACATTTACCAACTGAGCCGCTGCTACTGGCTGCCTTTAGTTGGGTGAGAGGTTGAAGCGAGGCTGGGAGCTGCTCAGCTGCACTAGAGCCACAGAAAGCAGAGCCTGCTGCCTACCAGAAGGAGGCAGGGCTGCACCTGTGGGGTCGCTCAGCCCCTGCTCCAGGAGCAGAGTTCCCCTCGCTGATTGGCTGGTGGCCAAAAAGCACCTAAACAGCCCTGCCCGCTACACCAGGGACCAGCCATGCTGATCAGCAACTCAGAGCCAGAAAAACTTCCTTGATTGGTGGCTCTGCAATGATTCCTCCGGTCCCGTCCCCCCGCCGAACAGCTGATGGCTGGTGGGCCCCCCACGGCCCCGTTCCCCCTTCCCCAAGGCCCGGCCCCTCCTCCCAGGAGCGGCTAGCTGCGCGGGGGCGTGGTGAGCCGTGTGGCGTGGGGCCCTGGCAGGCAGGGAGCGTGCTGCTGTAGGAAAGCGGCGCCAGGCTGGAGCCCGAACCCCTCCTGAGCCCCCCCCGCTCTGAGCCCCCCGCCTGCACCCTGTTGAGCCGGGCTCTCCTTCCCCAGGGCCAGGCTGGCTGCTTTAAGAGCCCCATGTGCTCGCTGGCAGCCTCCCACCCGGCAGCACCAACACAGCCACTTAAGGTGGCCCGCTGGGCTCGCCGGGCTACTGCCACAGCCCATCCCCCAGGCAGCTGCCCCCCTCCAGCGCCCAGGGCCCCAAACCCGCCTGCGGCTCCCTGTGCTGGCTGGGGGCCTGGGCACCCCCCGGGGGTGTCAGGCCGCCCCTGAGCCCAGCCCACCTTAAGTGGGGCCTGGGAACCAGCTGGCCCGGGGCAGGGGGTAAGCGCGGTCCACAGCGCCCCCCACCCCGGAGCCCGACTGAGAGCTCAGCTCCTCGGCACTGTTCGGGGGGCTCCGGCCCGGCACCCTTGGCCTTGAGTCCAGCTCTGGGAGCAGCCTGGCCCCGCTGCCTCTGCCCAGCCTGGCCCCAAGAGCACTGCCCGGCCCCCGAGCCTGCCTGCCGGGACGGGGGAGCCCAGAACCCCAGCCCAGGGCCTGCCTGCAAACAGCCTACCCTCCTGCACCCCAACTCCCTGTCCTGAGCCCCCTGCCACACCCCTCCTGCACCCCGAACCCCTGCGCTGAGCCCCCTGCCTGCACCTCTCACCCCAACCCACTGCCCTGAGCCCCCTCCTGCCCCCCAACTCCCTTCCCTGAGCCCCCTGCCTGCACCTTGCCCCCCAACCCCCTGCCCTGAGCCCCCTGCCTGCATCCTGTATCCTCCTGCCCCCCAACTCCCTGTCCTGAGCCCCCTGCTGCACCCCTCCTGCACCCCAACTCCCTGTCCTGAGCCCCTGGCCCCACCCTGCACCCCAATCCCCTGCCCTGAGCCCCCTCCTGCACTCCTCCTGAATCCCAACCCCCTGCCCTGAGCCCCCTCCTGCACTCCGCACCCCTCCTGCATCCCAACCGCCTTCCCTGAGCCCCCTCCTGTACTCCGCACCCCTCCTGCACCCCAACCCCCTTCCCTGAGCCCCTTCATACCCCACACCCCTCCTCTGCCCCAATCCCTTGCCCTGAGCCCTTTCCTGAACACTGCACCCCCTCCCACACCCGAACCTTTATGATCGCCTTTAAAAAAAAAATTCCCTGCGTGCACACCCTAATGAAATGTGCTGTGCATGCCTATTGGTGTGGCTGAGATGTGAATCCTGCCCAGAAATCAGACCAGGGCCCTGGGTGACCCCAAAACTCATGAGACACAGACTCCACCAGCACGGGTGTGTCTGACAATAACAACACACAGGGAGCAGGGTGTCGGTGTGTGGGGCTGGGTTTTCGCCTCTGTCCCCTACCAGTCTTCCCACACACCACCCTTCCCTCGCAGTGCCCCCCACTCACATCTTCCCCCAT
>NW_020693475.1:0-5361 GCF_002925995.2 Terrapene triunguis
GGGGGTCAAACTGGGAGACAAACTGGCAGGGAGGTTGAAGTGTTCTCCTACAGGTTTTTGTATATTGCCATTCCTGATATCTGACTTGTGTCCATTTATCCTCTTGCGTAGTGACTGTCCAGTTTGGCCAATGTACATAGCAGAGGGGCATTGCTGGCACATGATGGCATATATAACATTGGTGGACATGCAGGTGAATGAGCCGGTGATGTTGTAGCTGATCTGGTTAGGTCCTGTGATGGTGTTGCTGGTGTAGATATGTGGGCAGAGTTGGCATCAAGGTTTGTTGCATGGGTTGGTTCCTGAGTTAGAGTTGTTATGGTGCGGTGCGTGGTTGCTGGTGAGAATATGCTTAAGGTTGGCGGGTTGTCTGTGGGCGAGGACTGGCCTGCCTCCCAAGGTCTGTGAAAGTGAGGGATCATTGTCCAGGATGGGTTGTAGATCACTGATGATGCGTTGGAGAGGTTTAAGCTGAGGGCTGTAGGTGATGGACAGTGGAGTTCTGTTGGTTTCTTTTTTGGGCCTGTCTTGTAGCAGGTTGCTCTTACAGGCCCAGCTCAGCATGTGACATCTACCCTGTCTTTCCATCCAGACTCCATGGAAGACTGGAGAACTGAGCAGGATTATGACATCACAGGTATCAAGAATGTCAATACTGAACAGCAGTAACATAAGAATGACCATACTGAGTCAGACCAATGGTCCAGCTAGCCCACTATCGTGTATTCCCACAGTGGCCAATACCAGGTGTTTCAGAGGGAATGAACAGAACAGGGAATCATCAAGTGATCCACCCCCCATTGCCCATTCCCAGCTTCTGGCAAACAGAGCCTAGGGACTCTCAGGGCATGATATTGCATCCCTGCCCATCTTGGCTAATAGCCATTGATGGACCTATCTTTCATGAACTTATCTAGTTCTTTTTTGAACCCTGTTATAGTCTTGGCCTTCACAACATCCTCTGGCAAGGAGTTCCACCGGTTGACTGTGCGTTGTGTGAAGAAATACTTCTTTTGTTTGTTTTCAACCTGCTGCCTGTTAATTTCATTTGGTAACTGCTAGTTCTTGGGTTATGAGAAGGCGTAAATTACACTTCCTTGTTTACTTTCTCACCACCAGTTATGATTTTATAGACCTCAATCATATCCCCCCTTAGTCGTCTCTTTTCCAAGCTGAACAGTCCCAGTCTTATTAACGTCTCCTCATACAGAAGCTGTTCCATACCCCTACTCATTTTTGTAGCCCTTTTCTGAACCTTTTCCAATTCCAAGATATCTTTTTTTGAGATGGGGAGACCACATCTGCACGCGGTATTCCAGATCTGGGTGTACCATGGATTTATATAGAGGCAATAGGATATTTTTCTGTCTTGTTATCTATC
The DNA here is from genome assembly GCF_002925995.2 of Terrapene triunguis. NCBI lineage: Eukaryota > Metazoa > Chordata > Testudines > Emydidae > Terrapene > Terrapene triunguis. The sequence continues at coordinate 1,382 of NW_020693475.1, forward strand.
CTTTTCCTAATGATTCCCAACTTTCTGTTTCCTTTTTTGACTGCCACTGCTGATTGAGTGGATGTTTTCAGAGAACTCTCCACAATGCCTCCAAGAGCTCTTGTTGAGTGGCAACAGCTAATTTAGCCCCCATGATTTTATCTGTAGAGTTGGGAGGAAGCTTTCCAATGTGCATTACTTTGCATTTATCAACCTTGAATTTCTTCTGCCATTTTGTTGCCCAGTCATCCAATTTTATGAGATCACTTTATAACTCTTCACAGCCTGCTTTGGACTTAACTATCCTGAATAGTTTTGTATCGTCGGCAAATTTTGCCACCTCACTGTTTACCCCTTTTTCCAGATCATTGATGAATATGTTGAATAGGACTGGTCCCAGTACAGACCATTGGGGGACACCACTATTTACCTCTCTCCATTCTGAGAAATGGATTATTTATTCCTCCCCTTTGTTTTCTATCTTTTAACCATTACTGATCCATGAGAGGACCCTCCCTCTTATCCCATGACAGCTGACTTTGCTTAAGAGCCTTTGGGGAGGGACCTTGTCAAAGGCTTTCTGAAAATCCCAGTATGTCAGTGCACTGTGTCTGCAAGGCCTTCAGTGGCTTTTAAACTTTCCCACGGGGACATCGGAGACATGGTCCAGTTAACTTGTGTTCAGGCTTAACAAGAGCCTGCTGTGAGAAACTCGTTTTAACAATGATGCCCCTGTGCCAGCACAGGTCACAGGCCAAAATGTGTCACTTCAACAACTATGGCATTGGGAGAGCCCAAAATAACCACCACACACCACAGGAATGTACTGACTATGACCCCTTACTTCAAATGCACTGTGGCCTAGTGACTAGAGCACTAGACGGCACTCAGGAGACTTAAGTGCTAGTCCGGTCTCTGCTACTGTCTTGCTGGGTGACCTTGGGTAAGTCACTGTTCTTCTCTGTGCCTCAGTTTCCCATCTCTAAAAGGGGGCTAATGCTACAGACCTCCTTTGTAAAGTGCTTTGAGATCCACTGACTGAAAGTGTTAGATAAGAGGTAGGGCTCTTTATTATCTCATGATATAGGGTGCTTTTCTTAAAGCTCCCACTGCTGGAGTCAAGTGATTTATCTGAGAATCTCTGCTTTTTATTTTATTTTATTTTATTTGTTAGCACATTTTACGCTCTCCTGGTTGCAAAGAGAAGCTGGAAAATGTAAATTGAGTGCACCCTAGCAGCTCAGACACCAGAAGGCAAATGAAGAGTTCCCCAGATGATTTTTTTTTTAAGAGATCGTTATTTTGAAGTCAATCTCATGATTTTGGTGGGGCCCAGCTCATGGTTTGGGAATGCTTGGGCAGGCGATACCATGAAAGTTTTCTGCACTTGTAACACTAGATTATCACTTCAGGCTGGGAGATTCTGCTTCACAAGTAGGGAAAAAATGTCCCTTGCCTGGGGGCTTGAGACTCATAAAGCTTTGAAAAGACCCAGGGTTTTCCTGGGAAATCTGATGCCCTCTCTCCTGCCTAGTTCTGAGCTCAGCAGCTCAGCCCCCTTGGGCTGTTGCCACATCCTATCTCCTGATGTAAGCACAGCATTGACAGCTCACAGGCTAGAGGGAGATTGCAGGAGGGCAGCCCCATTCTGACCTAGAGATGACATCAGCGCCTGCCAGATGCCAGAGCAGCAACCTGCCATCAGGTGTAGCCTAGGTACTTGCTTGGTTGCTTGGTACTTGCTTAAACTTGGTTTAAGAGTGTCTGCTTCCACAGTAATAGAATTCTGTGTCTAAGCCCGGGGACATGTTCTGGTGCATAGATATCCTGATAGTCACGCTGCTGGTACTCCTCTTGTGTAATGTGCTGAGGCTCGCCAGATTTGAGGTAAGTGAGAATCCTAGAGAGAGGGAAAGGCTGGATTGATGCCAGCTGAATGCAGGAACCAAACATAAGTATTTTTAAATCAGCAGGCTCGGATCATCTACACCCAAGAGTCCTCAAAGAGCTGGCTCAGGAGGTTATTGGCTCACTGACATGCATTTTTAACAAATTTAGGATTCCTGAGGGAATTCCAGAAGGCTGGAAGTGTGCTAATGTTTTGTCAATTGGTAAATTGTTCCAATGGTTAATTCCTCGCACTGTTAAAAATGGACGCCTTATTTCCAGTCTGAATTTGTCTAGTTTCAACTTCCAGCCATTGGACATGTTAGACCTTTCTCTGCTAGACTGACGAGCCCATTTGTAATGATTTGTTCCCCATGTAGGTATTTATAGACTTTTCATCAAACCACCCTTAACCTCTTTAAGCGACATTGACTGAGCTCCTAGAGGCTATCACTACAAGGCAGGTTTTCTAATCCTTTAATCATTCTTATGGCTCTTCTCTGAACCCTCTGCAATTTATCAACGTCCTTCCTGGATGTTAGACACTAGAACTGGACACAGGATTCCAGCAGTGGTTGCACCAGTGCCAAATAAAGAGGTAAAATAACCTCTCTCCTCCAACTTGAGATTCCCTATTTATGCATTCAAGGACCGCAGGACATTTGGATTAAAAAATTAGCACTATACAATATCAATGGAGCACAGGTTACATGGATTGAGACCAGGCTAATGGCTAACTGACAGATCTCAAAAAGTAATTGTCAAAGGGCTCATCGAATGTGGGTGTTTCTAATGGGGCTCTGCAGGGAGGTCTGATGCTATTCAATATTTTTATGAATGACTTGGACGTAAATATAAAATTGCTGCTGATAAAAATGTGCTGATGACACAAAGACTGGCAGAATGGGAAATAACAAAGAGGACAGGGCAGTCATACAGAGAGCTCTGGAGAGTTTGTTTGGCAAATGGGGCCCATTCAAACAAAATGTGATTTCATACAGCCCAACACAAAGTTCTACATCTAGGAACAAGGAGGGCATATTCAGCTTTGCATTGAACGATCTTTAGTTTTGTATCATCTGCAAATCTGGTCACTTCACTGTTTCCCCCCTTTTCTAGATCATTTATGAACATGTTGAACAACTCTGGTCCCAGTACAGATCCTTGGGGGACGTTGCTATTTATCTCTCTTCCAAAAACTCACCATTTATTCCTACCTTTTGTTTCCTATCTTTAAAACCAGTTACTGGTCCATGAGAAGACCTTCCCTCTTATCCCCTGACAACTTACTTTGCTTAAGAACCTTTGGGGAGGGATCTTCTTAAAGGCTTTCTGAAAGTTCAGGTACACTATATCCACTGGATCGCCCTTGTCCACATGCTTCTTCACCCCTGTGACATTACGCCCTATATTCTTCATAGAGATATTGTTCTATGAATATGGCATAACTAAGGAATGTTTTATGCAAGATGGGTCATGTGAGATATCATTGGAAAGGTTCTGAGTTACTGAATGTGATTATCCTATTTGTATGGATGTATCATTTCTGTATCTGAAGTTAGGAATATGGGCTCTGTATCAATTACAAAAGTGATTGCACCAGGGGAATGCCCACCAAACAGTAGGCATTCAGCCTGGATGGGCCATTAGGACTTTGAAGATACTAAACTTCCTCCTTCCTGAGAAGTTTCCTGGGATGCTGCTTTGACACTGCAGGGTCATGTGATCATGTCACCTGGTACTGGACATCATTTTGGATTGGTGGTATTTTTCCACTAAGAGGGAGCAGGGGGGTCAAACTGGGAGACAAACTGGCAGGGAGGTTGAAGTGTTCTCCTACAGGTTTTTGTATATTGCCATTCCTGATATCTGACTTGTGTCCATTTATCCTCTTGCGTAGTGACTGTCCAGTTTGGCCAATGTACATAGCAGAGGGGCATTGCTGGCACATGATGGCATATATAACATTGGTGGACATGCAGGTGAATGAGCCGGTGATGTTGTAGCTGATCTGGTTAGGTCCTGTGATGGTGTTGCTGGTGTAGATATGTGGGCAGAGTTGGCATCAAGGTTTGTTGCATGGGTTGGTTCCTGAGTTAGAGTTGTTATGGTGC
>NW_020693476.1:0-1859 GCF_002925995.2 Terrapene triunguis
AAGTATTACATAGCACGCCGCCTTGCCCAAGTGGTAACTAAGCATAACATCTTCCTGTTTCAACATTCTTAACTTGTATCCCATAGCTCCTAAAAGTTTTTTTTTTTTTAAACACTGAATACTGCTAAGTTAAGAGTTTTAACGGGTTTTTTTTTTCTTTTAAACCACAGCACTGAATGTTATTCTAAAATTGTTTTCCAAATATTCTTAAACTCCCAGTTTATCCCCTGCTGATGTTCATTGTAAAAAGTATTGCAGGTCTAATAATAATATTTGGCACTTTTGTAATTCACTGTCCAACATGTGTTTTGTGCCCTCCTCTGGTGGATTTTTAGAGGATAACTGTTAACTACCAGCTAAGGGAGTTATATCTTGAACTCAAGTAGTAGAAGCTCATGCTTTTAAGTCTGGATGGCTCAGGTTCAATCTTTGGTGACTAGCTATGATGGAGGCTGCTACACTTATAATCCCCTTAATCAGAGGTTCTGAATATGCTTTGTTGTAGGCAGAGCTAGCCTATAGTTAAGCAACCGAAAATTTAGAATGGGAAGTGTTGAAATGTTGGGAAGCCTTATAATTTTGCCAGTCTGAAACAAACATCCCATCTGAGGGATGGGGGCGGGGAGAGAGGAGAGTGAGACAGGACCAGGAAACTGGGACAAGGAATCCAGAGCTGTAGTGGGGGGCAGTTGAAATCAGATGAGGAGCTGGGGCGGGTTAGACAGCAATAGGATAGACATAGACTGGAGGGGACGGGGAAAAAGGGTCTTTGACTACTAGAGACCACTCCATTCAGGAGCCTGGGATAGACCCAGGATTCCTGAGTTTCACAGTTCCACTTCTGTCAGCAGATATCTGTGAAACCCAGTGGCAAAAAAAGTGTCTCATCCCCCTATAGAGCTGATCTACCACATATAGGATGACAACGTACTGCCTCTGCCATCACTTACTCCATTAGCTCAAGTGGCAGAAGTCTGTGCAGAGGATCTAAAGGTTCATCGGCAGGGTTGGAGCCATGCAAGTTTCACGATGATTCCACATGCCAGAATTTCTGGGGCAGTTCAGTTTTGATTTTTACAAAAAAACCTGGGGAAATGCATACAGAAATAGGGTGACCAGATGCCTAAATAGGGGAATCTCAAGCAGGAGTAGAGAGGTTATTTTATCTCTGTATTTGGCACTGGTGCAACCACTGCTGGAATACTGTGTCCAGTTCTGGTGTGCACAATTTAAGAAGGATATTGATAAATTGGAGAGTGTTCAGAGAAGAGTCACGAGACTGATTAAAGGATTATAAAACATGCCTTATAGTGATCGACTCAAGGACCTCAATCTATTTAGCTTAACAAAAAGAAGGTTAAGAAGTGACTTGGTTACAGACTGTAAGTATCTACATGGGGAACAAATAGTTAATAATGGGCACTTCAGTCTAGCAGAGAAAGGTAGAGCATGAGCCAACGGTTGGAAGTTGCAGCTAGACAAATTCAGACTGGATATAAGGCATACCTTTTCAATGGTAAGAGTAATTAGCGATTAACAATATACTAAGGGTCATGGTGTTTTTCTAAAAGCTTTTTCTAACAGCTATCCTCTAGGAATTATTTTGGGAAAGTTCTATGTCTGTGCTATACAGGCGGTGAGACCAGGTGATCACCGGATCCCTTCTGGCTTTATAATCTCAGAACTAGGTACATCAATTCACATGCAAAATTCTAATTGAATTCAATAGGTGTCCTTGCCCCGTGGCTTGTGGTGCAGGCTGCAGTAGGGGCCGTACAACCCCTCTCGCAGCTTCCTAGGGCCCCCTCTCATGGCTCTGTGCACCTGTGTCTGTCATTGTCGTCCTCTCCCCTCCCCCC
>NW_020693477.1:0-3251 GCF_002925995.2 Terrapene triunguis
CGAGCACGCCGTCGCTGCTTCACTTCTCCCGCCTCCCAGGCTTGCGGTGCCAATCAGCTCTTTGGCGCCGCAATCCTGGGAGGGAGAGAAGCAGAGCGGGGCGGCATGCTCAGGGGATGAGGTGGAGCAGAGGTGAGCTGGGGCGGGGAGTGGGTCCCCTGTGTGCCCCCCCTTACTTGCTGCAGGCGGCCCTCCCCGCGCCCCCCTGCCCCAGCTCACCTCCACTCCACCGCCTCCCCGGAGCTCGCTTTTGTCCGGCCCCAACCACTTGGCGCCCTAAGCAGCCGCCTAGTTTCCCTAGTGGTTGCACCGGCCCTGCCACTTCCATAAAAAAAAGTTGCAATACTATAGAATACTATTTTCTCGTGGGGGCCCTTGCGGGGCCCGGGGCCTGGGGCAAATTGCCCCACTTGCCCCCCCCCGGGCGGCCCTGATTCCCAGCTCGGGTAGATGTTCATGCACTAGCTCTACTCAAGCTAGAGCCTAAAAATAGCAGTGTGACCACCTAGCAGCACAGGCTAGTTGCCCAAGTATACATCTAGGGGGTCAGGAGGCTCGTACTTGGGTGGCTGGCCCATGCAGCTATGGCTATACTGCTAATTTTAGCATGCTAGCTTGAGCAGCGTTAGCACGTGTGTACCTCTGTCCAAGCTCAGTGTAAGGAACCAGGACATAGGCAGTCTGGCCTACCGGTCAGAGCAAGAGTCAGGTCTAGTGGGCAGAGCAGGGGTTCTCCTGCCTTCTATGGGGGGAAGGTAAGTTATTTAAAAGGGAAGCTATCTATATTAGAGATAGATCCATCCATAGTCCTTCTCCACACCAAAATGCTACAGCCAGAAAAAAAATTATTGTTTGTTGCTTTGACCATGTCACTCCTCTTGGAGTTACTTTACTGTTCCTCATCGTGCTGTGCATCAAATCCAAATATTTTTCCTTTTAAGGCCCCGTATAGCTCAGTCCCCACCTACTATTGCTCTTCGTCTGTTTTTCCTGTTAAAATGGGGGTGATGACACATGCTTTCCTTTGTATAACTCTGAGGTTATGGATGAAAGTGCTCTTTGAAAGCTAAATATTTTTATCCGGGTCTTGGTGTCTGCCAGGGTGTGTTTGGTCCATGGGCAATTACAGACCTCACTGAAGCTGATGGGTGTGCTATCCACCTTTCATTCAGGGTAAATGGAAGGAGCAATTAAGCTCCCTTATGGAGTAAAAGAGCTGAAACAATAGAAGCTCCCTCTCACAAAATGGAGCAGCAAGGTAAATCCTGAATAAAAGCTGGACCATGTGTCCCTAGGAGAACTGATTGCAAATGCAGGGTTTGGGGCATTGATTTGGTTGCAGCTATCTGTCTGTGTGTGAAAGAAACCAGAAAGTAAACAGACCATCAGAGGAGCACTAGTGACTGTGAGGGTGGCCTTGAGAGAAAGCTGAGAGAGAGAGATTCTTTTGGGCACAGGACTTGCTGGAAAGTAGGCTTGGATTTCTGAATAAGGAAACTGCCTCTTGTTGTTTGTTCCTACTGTGTTCAGGGAAACAGGACTTTGTGTGCATTCTTTGTAAATAAGCAGGATTGCATCAAAGAAATACCTAAGTAGTATATCTGATTTCAATTCATAACAGAAACCGCCTAGCAAGGCTCCACATATAGGCTAGCTGTTTTGGCCAAGGGCAACAATACTATCATTATCATCTCTGACCTGGTCTTCTTTCATGTTCCCCTCTGCTTTGTCCACTCTGCCAAATTCAAAGATACCATTTTCAATATTTCATTTCCATCTCTCACAAACATCTTCCTGCCTTCTTCCATGACATTACACCTCTCCGTTGGCTGTATTTTGGGCTCCACTCAGAAACTATGGGTGAGCTCCTCACCCCCTCTGTAGTCTCTTTACAGTGGGTGAAAGGGCTAGTGTGCTGTAAAAGTACTCTAAATGCCACAGGTCTGGCTGTGGGAAGATGCCCTTGGCACAGGCACTGCAGATGGCAGCTATAAGGCTCTCTACTGAAAGTCCTAGAGCAGGGTTGTGCTTGTTTCAGGAGCAGTATGTGACCAGGGTGGGGCTGCAATGCACTGCATAGTGGAGATTCTAGGCTAGGGAGGCTGCTGTAACTCACATGTGCTTTGGGGGCTGTTGAAATTATGCCTGGGGTCCCAGAACAACCCAGGATTGCACTATTGTTCGGTGGTTTAAAGCTGTCTGCTGGAATGTGAGTTCTAGGCTGTGCCTGGGGAGGGGACAGTGACTGGCGGGCATAATTCCAGCACTTCCATGTCTGAGGGTGTAGGTCTAGAACCCAGGCCTGTGGGAACCCTGGACCTCTGACATTGCCACTCAAGGAGGTAGGCAAAGCATTAGCTCTCTAAACCTGGCAGGTCAGGCCTCCCCAGGCTGTGCTACTGGCACACTCAAGGCCTGTGGCCACCTGATTAGTTCACACTGGCTGCCTAAGCCAGGAAGTGAGGTTGGTGAGCTGTCTAAGCAACTGTAGAGACTTCTTGCTGCAGCTAGATTGGACTCTGTTCATGCCACTTCCTGAAGTGTGTATCTAATCCTATTCCTGCTCCTCACTCCTACCTTGCTCCTGCTCTGTGTCTGATCCTTGTCTCTCTCCAGTTCCTGCCCTTTCACCTCGCTCCTGACCATTGGCTACAATCCTGGCTCTGACTTCTGACTCCAAGTCTGGCTCAAGCCTGGGCTCTGGCATTTGGTATCTGATCCTGTCTCTGATCCTCAGCTTAGGTTCCTGGTCCTGGCTGTGCCTCTACTCTCTGGCTCTGATCCCCGTTTCAGTTTCCTGACTTAGACTCCTGCTCTGCCCACTAGACCTGAATCCTGCTCTGACCGGTAGGCCAGACTGCCTATGTCCTGGTTCCTAACACCGAGCTTGGGCAGATGTACACACGTGCTAACACTGCTCAAGCTAGCATGCTAAAATTAGCAGTATAGCCATAGCTGCATGGGCCAGCCACCCAAGTACGAGCCTCCTGACCCCCTAGATATATACTTGGGCAACTAGCCTGTGCTGCTAGGTGGTCACACTGCTATTTTTAGGCTCTAGCTTGAGTAGAGCTAGTGCATGAACATCTACCCGAGCTGGGAATTACACCTCCCCGCTGCTGTGTAGACATACTCTTAGTGGCACAGCACAGAATCTCATCCCATATTTTCATTTTTAAAAAGTCTCTAGTCCTTATATTTATGAAGATGACCTTCAAAATGTGAACCAGAAACAGGTGAGGCAATGTCTT
>NW_020693478.1:0-1231 GCF_002925995.2 Terrapene triunguis
GACAAACGAACCTTCAGCTCCTAGAGACCTGACTCTGACCTCCTTCTAATCAGCAATGGGGTTTCACCATCCCCTCAACAAATCTATCAGCCTCTGAATGATGAATGTCAGAGTCACCAGAACCAGCAAAACTCCAACTGCAGCCAGTCGAGCCTTTGTGAACTTAGCCCCTCTGGAAACCAGGTCTGAACTGGAGAGGTCTGAACTCATGGACTCATAGACTTTAAGGACAGAGGGGACCATTTATGATCATGTAGTCGGACCTCCAGCACAATACAGGCCACAGAATCTCACCCACCCACTCTTGGAATAAACCCGTAACCTATGTCTGAACCACTGAAGTTCTTAAATCATGGTTTAAAGACTTTAAGGTGCAGAGAATCCCCCAGCAAGTGAACCATGCCCTATACTGCAGAGGAAAGTGAAAACCCCCCAGGGACTCTGCCAATCTGCCCTGGAGGAAAATTTCTTCCTGAGCCCAAATATGATGATCAGCTAAACTCTGAGCATGTGGGCAAGACTCACCTCAGCCCAATAAGAGCAGGACTGGGCAGAGCGGGTCTGTAACAGGGAAAGGAGAGTGCTTTCCCCTGGGCTGTAGAGCCTGGGGCTCAGCCAAACTGATTACAGAATGAATCCTACCTCAGAGGGACCATGTATTGGCCCCGAAAGAACAAGACTTCAGCGGTGATAAAGCCCAGCTAGGCTATGAAGTGGAATGAGAACTAGGTAGGAAGTTGAAAGCAGCAAGGAAAGCCTAGAAGGGAACTTGAGAAGAGAGGTAGGATGTGCCCAGGGAAACCTGCAGCAAGGAGAAAAGAGCAGACCTAGCTGTTGAGTACAGAGCCCTGGGATGCTACCAATGTAAGGGTGGGACCACGTTCCTCTACTGGCCCCAAAGAAGGGGGCATAAACGCACCCAGAGAGGGGTACCAAGCCCAGCAAGGGAGCTGCAGGCTGAGCCAGAGCCTCAGCGAGAGCAGAAGAACATTTTTTTCTGGGAAGACCTCTTTGTGACAAGCTGAGCCCCAAAAGCATTGACAAAAGGTAGGGTGAGCCGGCCAGAGGGCCGAATTACCAGGCAGAGAGACTGCCGTGGTGCTGGAGTGACCATCGATGGAGGACCAGAGGGCACCTAACAATGAGTAGATTCATTGATTATTGGCATAGTCAGCACGATTGAATTCTCCCTGTCATCCGTGAGGGCTCATGGAAGTCTTGGTTACTGAAG
>NW_020693479.1:0-3581 GCF_002925995.2 Terrapene triunguis
CTGAGGAGGGAGTCCCCAACCACCACCACCCTCCTCCTTCTCTTGGGAGCGGTGGTCGTGGAACCCCCATCCCTAGGACAGTGCATCTCATGCCTTCCAATCAGTGGAGTCTCCTTCTGCTCCCTTCCCTCAGATGTATCATCTACTCCACTCTCCGCATTAGTACCTGTGGAGAGAACATGAAAATGTTTGCCCACCTGTATCTCCATTGCTGGTACATGGACGCTCCTCTTTCTTCTGGAGGTCACATGCTGCCAATTTTCTTCACTGTCCCTCAGTCCCTTCTGCGCAACCTGCTCTGATTCTTCAGAACGTTGTGCCTGTAGAAGCATATCCTGACGTCTGTCCAGGAAATCTTCATTTTCTCGTATGCAACACAGGGTCGATACTTGTTTCTCCAGACCTCGAACCTTCTCTTCCAATATGGAGACCAGCTTGCACTTTGTACAGACAAAGTGGCTTCTGTCCTGTGGAAGAAAGACAAACATGGCACAACCTGTGCAGGTTACAACAACTGAACGCTCACCTTCCATATCACCTTCCTTCTAAGAGCTTCCTCAGCTGTTGCAGCAACTCACAGAAGCCCGCAAGATGTAAGGCTCAGTGGGCTCTCTGACAGATCCCAGGCAAACTCCCTCTGTTAGCCTCCGCTGTTCGCCGCTCAGCTGGTTCGCTACTGACTGCCTTTTTATACCAGTCAGGCCCACTCAAGGCCCACCTGGAACAAAGCACTCCCAATTCACACTGTTCAAACAAACAATCAAGCACACGGTCAAACTGACAAACTCATCATCCAAGTCTTCAAGGAAATTATTGATTAGTAGCAACCTGGGACTGACCCTTGCAGGAACCCACTATATACACCCTCCCAGTTTGACAGCAAACAATTAACTACTCTGACTATGGTCTTTCAATCAGTTGTGCACCCATCTTATAGAAGGTTAATCTAGACTGCATTTCCTTAGTTTATGAGACTCATGTGGGACTGTGTAAAAAGCCTTACTAAAATCAAGCTGTATCCTGTCTATTGCTTCTCCTCATCCACAAGGTCAGGAATCCTGTCAAAGAAGAAACTTTTGATTGGTTTGGCATGATTTGTTCTTGACAAATCCATGCTGGCTGTTCCTTATCTTATCCTCTACATTCTTACAAACAGATTGCTTAATAATTTGTTAGTTTCTTTCCAGGTATGGAAGTTAGGCTATTTGATCTATAATTCCCCACATCCTCTGGTCCCCTTTGTGACAGTCCACACCCCTAGGGTCAGGGCCACATGGCCTATCGGTCACAGTCTATGAAGCAGCCCTTTGGTGCAGGGCAGCATGGCCTAGCAGCCAGAGTCCATAGCGACACCCTTGGGTGCAGGGTAGCGTGGCCTAGTGGCCAGAGTCTATAGCATTGGGGCACCCCCTATGGGGTGTGGCAGCCCCAGTAGGGGGGCTTGGGCCCACCCAACTCCACCGGGCCCTGACCCAGGGCCCTAACAGTGGCATAGCAGCTTGCCACTGACTCAGCGGGGGGGGGGGGGGTGTCCTACTGAAACACGTTGAGTTTCCTCGGGTGGGAGGTACCACTCCGTCACCCTCCCTGGGTCACTTCCTACCAGAGTCTGTGTCGGGGTTTCCCATGAGGTGTCGGGTCCTCTGTGTTCAGCAGGGCCGGTCATCTCCAGGCGTTCCTCCAGTTGCCGGGGTACAGGTGGGCCATGGACAGCTTCAATTCCTGGTGCAGTCAGAGGCTATGGCTAGCCCTCCGCAGGAGCTGCCCAGGCAGGTTTTTTCCCTGCAGCCTCCAGCCCAGAATGAGCTGTGCTCCCTCCCTTTATACTACTAGAGCACTTGGAGCATGCCCAGTCTTGCCAGGGAGGCGGGACTTGCACTGTCAATACCATGGGCTCAACCCTGTCTGGGCTAGTACGGGGTAAGCAGACCCCGTCACACCCTTTTTAAAGATAGGTACAGTAGATCCTCAGATGCGAACACCAGAGTTACTAACTGCCCAGTCAACTGCACACATGGTTATAGTTTGGGAGGGTCAGGAGGGCATTAGCCCCCCCCCGAGGTGTGGGGAACACACAAGGTCACGTCCCTGCTCCCCCTCTCATTTCTTCTAGCACCAAACTGCCCAGGCCTTGCTCTGCTCAGCCTGCCCAGGAGGGTGGGGAAGGGAAAGAGGGCTCTGTCATTCCCACCCTGTGCCTCCCCCCCACTTCCAGCACATTTCCAGGGGACAGAGCCCCTTCTCCTGCTGGGTGAGGTAGGGTGGCCGCTCCGGCTTGCTGCCTCTGCAGCTGGACACCACCTCTTGGGTCCTAGTGCTGGTCATCTTCCTCTTCTATATGGGCTGGGCACCCTGCATGGCCACCCTCCTGTTTCCTGTACAACGGGGGGGGCTCGTGGGGGAGCAAGGGAAGGGGGGGGAGGGGGGGGCGGGGGAAAGGGGGGAGGGATTAGGGGAATGGGGGGGGGGAAGGGGGATAGGAATAGGGAACAGTGGGGAGATAGGGACAGAAGGCAGTGGGGAGTAAAGTTTCAAAGCTTTAAGTAAATGTTCAGTTGTAAACTTTTTGAAAGAACCATCATAACATTTTGTTCAGAGTTGCAAACATTTCAGAGTTATGAACAACCTTCATTCCCCAGCTGTCTGTAACTGAGGTTCTACTGTACTATGTTTGCCCTTCACCCGTCCTCCAGGAGTTCTCCAAAAAAAAAAAAAAAAAATTGCTAATGGTTCCAAGATTTCTTTACCTACTGCCTTAAATGGCCTTGGATGAATTTCATCAGGGCCTGCTGACCTGATTACTTCTAATTTAGCTAAATAGTCTTTAACCTGTTCTTTCCCTATTTTGGCTTGTGTTCTTCCCTCCTTGTTAATATTAATTGCGCTGAGTATCTGGTCACCATTAACCTTTTTAGTGAAGGCTGAAGCAAAATAGGCATTAAAGATCTCAGCCTTCTTGAGGTTATTAGCTCTCCTTCCCCACTAAGTAGAGACCTACACTTTCCTTTCTTTAAGTACATTAGGAGCAAGAGAAAGAAACACTTTTTTTTTTTCTGTCTTATGTCCCTTGCTAGGTGTAACTCATTTTGTGACTTAGTTCTTCTGATTCTGTCCCTACATGCTTGTGCTATTATTTTGTACCCCCTTCTTAGCAACTGGTCCATGTTTTCACTTTTTGTAGGATTCCTTTCTGATTGTCAGATCCTCATATATGGAATCAACAAATTGCAGGATGGAAGAAATATATGGAGTTTAATTGGAATCAAGCCACCCTGAGGGGAGAGTGGAAAGGCAGAATGCTGTTACACAACACAGGGAAGCAAGGAAAAGCAGCAATGGCCTGGGTGTTGCCAAAAATTAATGGAGAAGGATGGCAAATAGAAATAAGTGGGACACACTTGATTCAAGAAGAAGGGGATTATAAATTAGTAGAATTAACAAAACATTGTGAAGAGTGGGGATGAAGTAAATGGGTGTATCCACAACTAACTTGGTCCCTAGGGGGATGTCATTAGAACCATTCAAGCGGACAACGTACCATGCAATATTTAGCCTCTAATGCAGTGGTGGGCAACCTGCAG
>NW_020693480.1:0-21073 GCF_002925995.2 Terrapene triunguis
TGGTGCTGGGAGAAAATTGCCCCTACGTGTAGAAACATGTAAATAGTCCATTAGAATTATCTGTGATGTGTCATGGGAAAAATATCACAGAAAAGTCCTTATGTTCACATTTACCTCCTCACATCCACCTTCCCCTGCAGTTGTGGTCCTCCCCCCAAACCCATTCTTGTTCAAGCTGTTTCTCATTCCCCTCATTTACACTTTCATTTTATCCACTTCTTACTGTCTCTCTTCCTCTCTCCCATGCCCAGCCCTCTATTCCTCACCCCTTCTTTGCCCAGTTGAGCTGAGCTGTTTGCCTGGAACTCTGGTTGCTAACTGCAGATCTCTGATGTAGTAGGGAGTGAGTGCTTGGCATATGGGTTCAGTGTGCAGGGAGGCAGGCCGGGGCTGTGGAGATGCTGGGCAGCAATTACCTCTATCCTCAAGAGAAAGGGTGCTGGGCTGAATTACTAGTCTTGCTTCCTTGCTGCTAATGACAGCAGCTGCTTGTGATGATGTTGTGCCCATTGTGCTTTGCTCACTGAAATACAAGACGGAAAGGACCTAAGGGGGACTGAGCAACTGTGTGACGTGCAGGAGGATATCAGAGCTGGCAGCAGGGCTTGTAGCCTTCACAGCTTCAACAGCTTAGTCTTACTCGTGATATCGCTTTGTACACCAACCCCGCTCACAGCCTTTGGCATACAGGGTATGTTGGGAGCATGCTGTGCACAAGTGATACACAGGGGTCTACAGGGGGTAGCTGTGAGTCAGAATAACACTGAGGCTGCTCTGACTTATGTCAGGCACAGTCCCACGGATCAGGGGAGCAGAGAAGTGAGATAAGACATTTGTACCTCTCCCCTCTGACTGTGCTCTGAGCACATCTTGGTTGGACAGAGTCCATGTCCTCTCCATGTTCTGATCTAAAGGGCCTTGTACACTGAAAGTGCTATTGGAATAAACACAGAAAATCATCAGCGTCAGCATCAAGAAGGATAAATAGGGACCAAGGTAGAGCCCTGCAGTGAGAATGGGATCCCCCAGGTCCTGCAGAACGTGCTGCCATAAAGTGGGAGTGAGGAAAATGTACTTTGTTGTGGGTGGGATTGTGTGGGCAAAAAAAAAAAAAAAAAACCAGTTTACGGCAATTTGCGGGGAAACAAAATGCAAGTTTAGGTACACCTGCTGTTTAAGTTAACCTTATTATCAATCACTTTGTTTGAGCCTCTGTCAGGGCTGAATCTCTACTTTGGCACTTTGAGTGCAGAAGGTGGGGGCCTGTAAGGATTCTAAAAATTAATACTGGCCACTCCAGGCTTGTATTAAACTTCCAAGGTTACAGCTTTTCTCTGGCCTTGGCTTGGTAAATTAATTAAACAACATATGCACAAACCTCTTAGGACATCAAAAATCCAATCCTGTTATTAAAAAAGGCAAATTTTATTAAAAATGAAAAGAGAGAAAATAAATTTGTAACTTAGGCTTTTGATAGATTTTAAAAGAGCAATTCCAAAAATTAAGCACCCAAAATAACTTTCTTGGGGCTTCAGCTTAAAGGTTACAAGCAAATAAAAGCATCTGGGGTTAGCACAGAGGAGTCCACAAGCCTTAAAAAATAAACAGAAATAAACCTAATCGCGTCTTTCTAAATATTCCTAATTTACTTACATTACACAGCATTCCTGCTGCCCCATCTCTTCAGCCCAGAGAGAATAACAGACAAAGGGAAAGTTTCTTTCCCAATTTTAAAAAGTTCTAGGCTTCCCATTGGCTCTTTTGGTCAGGTGCCCACTTTTTTTTTTCTTTACCTGAGGGCCTTTTTAACCCTTTACAGGTAAAGCAAGTAGAGAACAGCTACCAAGAGGGATTTTACAGCTAAGTGGCTGGCTGGGTGTCCGTCAAAGGGAGCTCCCCCCGCTTTATTTATCACACGCCCCCCAAATCACAGATGGTGCTGGCCAGCCTGGTTCAGGTCAGATTCACACCAGCTGGGATTTCTTCCTGGAGGTTTAGGAAACAGAGTTAATAAGATACATGCACCTTTAATTTTACTAATAATTACATGAAGAACTAAACAGTTCTTTTTACATTGTACTTTTTACATTTCAAGGACTACGATGACTTAGAATGCAGGGACATTTTTACCTGGCTGATTCTGGGAAACCTTCCTGGGACAGTGCATTAGCCACTTTGTTAGAGGCTCCTGAAATGTGTTGTATCTCAAAATCAAAGTCTTGAAGAGCTAAACTCCACCGAAGAAGTTTTTTATTAGTCTCTTTGACTGCGTGAAGCCACTTCAGTGCAGCATGGTCAGTCTGCAGGTGGAACCGCTGTACCCAAATATATGGGCATAGCTTCTCCGGAGCATACACTATGGTGTAACATTTTTTTTCTGAGACTGACCAGTGGCTTTCCCACTCAGAAAGTTTTTTGCTGAGAAACACAACACGATGGAATTGTTGATCTGGTCCTTCCTGCATTAAAACTGCTCCTACACCACGCTCTGATGCATCTGTGGTTACGAAAAACGGTTGGTTTAAGTCCGGGGCCCTCAGTACAGGGTCAGACATAAGGGCTGCCTTAAGCTGGTTAAAAGCTTTTTGACACTTCTCAGTCCACTGTACTGCATTTGGCTGTTTTTTCCTGGTTAGGTCTGTCAGTGGGGTGGCAATTTGGCTGTAGTGTGGTACAAATCGTCGGTAATACCCAGCGAAGTCCAAGAAGGATTGGACCTGCTTCTTTGACTTAGGGACAGGCCAATTTTGGATAGCATTTACCTTAGCCTGTCAGGGGTTGATAGTACCTTGACCCACCTGGTGTCCAAGGTAAGTTACCCTGTTTAGGCCTATTTGACACTTTTTGGCCTTAACGGTTAATCCTGCCTCCCTTATGCGCTGGAAGACAGCTTGGCGGTGTAGGTAGGTGACTGCAAATTCCCCAAATCCAGCCAGAAGGTTATCTACCAGTCTCTGGAAGGTGGCGGGCGCATTTCGCAGTCCGAAAGGGAGCATATTAAATTCATACAGTCCTACATGGGTGATGAAGGCTGACCTTTCCTTGGCTGGATCATCTAGCGGCACTTGCCAGTACCCCTTAGTTAAGTCTAAGGTGGAGATGAACTGGGCACGTCCCAGTTTTTTCAGTAGCTCATCTGCATGGCATTGGATAGTTTTCTGGGTGAGTTACAGCATTTAGCTTATGGTAGTACACACAAAAGTGGATTTCCCCATCTGGTTTGGGAACCAGAACCACTGGAGAGGCCCATGCACTCTCAGAGGGGCGGATTATACCATCCGTAACATGTCCTTGATCTCCCTTTCTATTGCGGTTTTGGCTTGAGGAGCCATCCGGTAGGGTTGGGCTCTAATTGGGCGAGCATCACCTGTGTCAATGGAGTGGTACGCCCGTTCTGTCCATCCTGGGGTCACTGAAAACATTGGCGCAAAGCTGGTGCACAGCTCCTGGATTTG
The DNA here is from genome assembly GCF_002925995.2 of Terrapene triunguis. Lineage (NCBI taxonomy): Eukaryota > Metazoa > Chordata > Testudines > Emydidae > Terrapene > Terrapene triunguis. Next base: position 3,456 of record NW_020693480.1, read on the forward strand.
CTGTCGCTGCTTACGCCCAAGAATCATGGAAAGGTTCACCTCTTCCATGCCAGCATTGCTTTTTCCATCATAGTAGACTTCTACAGGCCACTCAGGGTCATCTCTCTCCTGCTCCTGGGCTGTAAACTGGAGAACCTTGATTTCTCGGGAATAAAAGGGCTTTAGAGAATTAACATGGTATACTTTAGGTTTTAGGGGAGGGTCTGGGAATGCTATGAGGTAATTAACAGCTCCCAGCTGCTCTCAGACCATAAATGGCCCCTCCCACAACACTTCCATCTTATTGGCCTGGAGCCCTTTCAGGACCATGACTTGGTCACCTACTCTGAAGGAATGCTCTCTGGCATATTTATCATACCAGGCCTTTCGCTCTTGTTGAGCATCCTGTAGGTTCTCTTGAGCAAGGGCTACAGAGACTATGAGGGTGTTTTGCAGGTTAGGTACAAAGTTCAAAATGTTAGTTCCTGGAGAAGATGTAACCCCCTCCCATTGCTGCTTCACCAACTGTAATGGCCCCTTAACTTCGTGGCCATGAACGAGTTCAAAGGGTGAAAATCCCCAAATGGAATGGGTACAGCCCTGTAGGCAAACAGCAACTGCTGCAATACTAGGTCCCAATCATTGGAGTGCTCATTCACAAATTTACGTATCATGGTCCCCAAAGTCCCATTAAACTTCTCCACTAGGCCATTTGTTTGATGGTTCTAAGGGGTGGCAACCAAGTGGTTTACCCCATGAGCTTCCCAAAGACGTTGCATGGTCCCTGCCAGGAAGTTAGTTCCCGAATCCATAAGGATGTTGGAGGGCCAACCTACCCTGGCAAAAATGTCTGCAAATGCCTGGCTCATGCTTTTAGCCCTGGTGTTGCTTAGAGCTACTGCTTCCGGCCATCGAGTGGCAAAATCCATGAAAGTCAGTATGTACAGCTTTCCTCTGGATGTCTTCTTAGGGCAGTGGCTCAAACTTTTTTACTGGTGACCCCTTTCACATAGCAAACCTTTGAGTGCGACCCCCCCCCTTATAAATTAAAAACACCTTTTTATATATTTAACACCATTATAAATGCTGGAAGCAAAGCAGGATTTGGGGTGGAAATTGACGGCTCACGACCCCCCATGTAATAACTTTGTGACCCTCTGAGGGGTCCCGACCCCCAGTTTGAGAACCCCTGTCTTAGGGAAAGGACCCAGAATATCCACAGCTACATGCTGAAATGGAACCTCAATGATGGGGTGTGGCTGGAGGGGGCCTTGATCTGGTCTTGGGGCTTTCCCACTCTCTGGCACACCTCACAAAACCGGACATAGATAGAAACGTCCTTGCCCATCCCCTCCCAGTGGAATGACTTCCCCAAACGGTCCTTGGTCCTGTTCACCCCAGCATGGCCACTAGGGTGATCATGGGTTAAGCGCAAGAACTTTTCCCAATACTTAGTTGGAACTACCAACTGTCTTTGAGGATGCCAGATCTCTTTGTGCCCACCAGAAAGAGTCTTCTTGTATTAGAGTCCTCCTTCTATAACAAACCTGGACCTATTAGAAGAGTTGAGGGGTGGTGGGTTGCTCCGTGCCACCATCCAAGCTCCCTTGATTATCTCATCTGCTTCCTGGTCTGCCTGGAACTGCTCCTTTGATGCTGGAGACATTAGTTCCTCACTGGGTGCTGGACTTGGTCCCACTGGAAACAATGCAGGTGATTGGGTTGTTTCTGTTGACTGTGAAACACTCTCCACTGGTGCACTAGGTTGTATTTCACGCTCCGATTGAGCCTTTTGCACCGGTTTAGCTGCTGCTGCAGGTGCAGGCTCTGTGGCGCCCTTTGGGCCTGGCTCCCCTGACTCTGGTGGGGTTGCAAGCACAGGCTCTGGTGCTGACTCCTCCGCCAGTTCCAATTCTTGGGCTGGTTCTGGCTAGGTTCCAGGAACTGGACCTACAACTGCTGCCATAGACTCTGGTCTGGAGTCTGGTTCCACCACCTCTGGCTGGGTTCCTGTAGGAGGCTCAGGAATGGAGTTAGGTGTAGAGGCCTGTTTAGCCTGGCTGTGGGTGACTATCCCCACCCTTTTTGTTAGCCTCACATTGTTGGCTAAGTCTTCTCCCAGCAGCACGGGAAAGGGATAATCGTCATAGACTGCAAAAGTCCATATTCCTGACCAACCCTTGTACTGGACAGGCAACTTGGCTGTAGGCAGGTTAAAAGAGTTGGCCTTAAAGGGTTGCACCATCACTTGGGCCTCTGGGTTGATGAATTTGGGGTCCACCAGGGATTGGTGGATAGCTAACACCTGTGCACCGGTATCTCTCCATGCAGTAATCTTCCTCCCACCCACACTCAGTTTCCCTTCGCTCTGGGGGTATTTGCGAGACATCTGGGCCTGAAGGCTCTTGGTGGGACTCTGGAGTGATGAGTTGCAGTTGGTTGGTGCTCTTGGGGCAGTTGGCCTTCATATGCCCCAGCTCATTACATTTGAAGCATTGCCCAGCTGACTGTGGGCTGGGGCGAGGTGGGTGGTTGGAGAGTGGGGTGGTGGGACGAGAGGGCATCTGGGGTCTCCCTGGCTGCGTGGAGGGCTTCTCCTTGAGAGATGGGGCCTTGCGCTGACCTCGATGGTGGGGTGTCATCTCGGGTTGCCCCTTCTGGTATCCGCTCCAACTGCTACTAGCTCTCTTCTTCTCCACCACCTCTACCCATTTGGTTCCAATCTCCCCCACCTCAATTACAGTTTAGGGCTTCCCATCTAGGATGTACCTTTCTATTTCCTCAAGAACACCCTCTAAGAACTGCTCTATTTGCATAAGGAGAGACAGATCTTTCAGAGATTTAACACTTGCTCCTGATATCCAGACATCCCAATTCTTTACAGTGTGGTACGCATTTCGGGAAAATGCCATGTCGGGTTTCCACCGTAGGGCTCTGAACCGCCGACGGGGCATGCTTGGGTGTTAGCCCCATTCTAATTATGGCCTTTTGTTTAAAACGTTTGTACTCATGCATGTGTTCTTTAGGCATTTCAGTTGCCACCTCTGCTAAGGGTCCACTGAGCTGCGGCCTCAGCCCTATCATATACTGGTTTATAAGGGTGTTGTATCCAAGGCAGGCCCTTTTGATATTTTCTAAGAAGGCCTATATCATCGCCTACCTTGTATTTGGGGAATTTCTTGGAATCTGGAGTGGTACCTGGAGAAGGACTGTTATGGTTACCTGGTGGACCCAGTTTAGCCCTTTCCAGCTCTAAGCACTTCAGTTCTAACTCCGCCTCCAAGCACTTCGCCTGCATTTCCAAGTCTGAGCGCTTAACCTCTCCTCTCCTCCAAGCGCGTTGCCTCTAGGAAGAAATTCCTTTCTGCCTCAGTTTGAACTCGGCCTGGATTAAGGGCATCCCTCCAACCTGGCACCTGGATCTCGGTTGGGGGAGGGCTGACCCTTCCCTCCTGGGAAGTTCCCGGTCCCCCATCTTTTTCCTGCATTTCTGTAATGGAGCTGGATGTCTGGGCTTGATCTGGGTCTATCTTCTCCATGGCGTGCTGCTTTGGGAAGACTAATTTCTCTAGGGCAGGGGTCAGCAACCTTTCAGAAGCGGTGTGCCGAGTCTTCATTTATTCACTTTAATTTAAGGTTTCACGTGCCGGTAATACATTTTAATGTTGTTTAAAAGGTCTCTCTCTATAAGTCTATATATTGTATAACTAAACTATTGTTGTGTTGTAAAATAAACAAGGTTTTCAAAATGTTTAAGAAGCTTCATTTAAAATTAAATTAAAATGTTGATCTTACGCCACTGGTCCGCTCAGCCCACTGCTGGTCTGGGGTTCTGTTCACCTAGGCCAGCAGCAGGCTGAGCGGGGCCTGAGGCAGGGACCCTGGCTGGCAAGGGTCCGGCAGCCAGAACCCCTGACCGGCAGTGGGCTGTGCAGGGCCGTCAGCTGGGACCCCAGACCAGCAGTGGGCTGAGCGGCTCAGCCCGCTGCCATTCAGGGGTTCCATCAGCTGGCTCCTGCCAGCCGGGATCCCGGCTGCCGGACCCGCTCAGCCCGCTGCCGGTCTGGGGTCCCGGCCCTGCCCACATAGAGTGGGTACCTACCTTCTCCCTGATTCTGGCCCATTCTCTTCCTCTCTCTCTGCTCTGCACTGAGGGTGGGAGTGCACTGAGTACAGGACTGGGGGTGAAGGAGCAGGTTGGGGTGTAGGGTCTGGCCAGGAGCTAGAATGAGGGAGGGGGCTCAGGGTTGGGGCAGGAGGTTTGGGTGTGGCGCGCTTACCTGGGCAGCTCCCATTTGGTGCGAGAGGTGCTGGTGGGAATGTGGGGTGTGTGTGCAGGAGCTCCCGTTTGGTGCTCAGGGTGGGGGTGGGGATGTGGGGGGTGCCAGAGTCAGGATGTGTGGGGGTGCTGGGTATGTGGAGGGGTGCAAGAGTCAGGGCAGAGGACTGGGGGCATGTGAGGGGGGTGCTAGAGTCAGGGCTGGGGTCATGGGGGGTGAAGGAGTCAAGCAGAGGGCTGGGTGTGTGTGAGGGGGGTACAGGGCTCAGGGCAGGTGTCTGGGGTGTGTGTGGGGTGCAGGGCTCAGGGCACGGGCCTGGGAGGTATGTGAGACTGCAGGGCTCAGGGCAGAGGGCTGGGTGTGTGTGAGTGGGGGTCAGGGCACAGAGCTGGCAGTGTGGGCTGGGGTTGTGGGGTGCTCACGGCAGGGGGCTAAAGGGGTGTGGAGGAAAAATGGTATAAGGCCTAAAACTTTGGTCAAGTGAATTGTATGTAGGGTCAGGTGAACTGTATGTGTGACCTGGAGGGAAGGGGGGAGGTAAAAAGGAGAAGAGTAGACAGAAATCATAAAAGCAGAACTAACTGTAGAAATTATAAAAGAAGAATTAATCTTTGTAACAGTTTGTGATCAATAGCTGTCTGGGGGCAGAGCAAGGGACCGCAAAGGGCAAAATTGAAAAAAACAGGAAAAGCTTGCTTTGCTTTATTCCTTATATGGATGTAAAACTTTAAGGAAGTATATGTAATTTTTGTGGTTTTATCCTATATAATCTCTTGCATTTTATCTGTCAGGTGGGTGTTCGGCTGCCTTAGCTGACTCCCCCATGCATGCATGTTTGATTGATCAATAAAGGAGCCTCAGGCTGTCTGATCCAAAATCAACCGTGTGGTAAATTTTCCACAACAGGGTATATGCCTCTATTCCACCCCCGCTCCCTAAGGCCCTGGCCCTGCTTCTTCTCTGCCTCCACTGGGAGCAGCGAGCACACTGACTCCACTCCTCTTCTCCCCCCTTCCCCTCACAAGGGCCATCAGGTGATCGGTGTGCAGGGAGGGAGGGATGGAGAGGAGGAGGAGGGGCAGGAGCCCAGCACACTGCGGGAAGAAGCAGGGGAGCTGGCAGGACCAAGCTTCTGCCCCTTGCCCCCTGCCCCCACGGGAGGGGGCAGAGAAGGGGGGGCGGGGGGTGGAGACGAGCGGGCTGGGCAGGATTTTTGTACTGGATTTTGTACCCTTTACAGGTAAAGCAGGGCAGGATTTTTAATGGCACGCTGCTGCCTGCCAGGACTCTGGCAGGCAGCAGCGTGCCATTAAAAATCGGCTTGCATGCCGTCTTTGGCACGTGTGCCATAGGTTGCCAACCTCTGCTCTAGGGTTTTGGTGCCTGACCTCAACCTCATGCACAAGCAGCTCTACTCTAGCCTAACTATTTCATTGCCACAAAGCTAGAAAAGAAAAAAAATAAACTGCTTGTTGGACTCCCTGGCTTTATAGGCTAATCCTTTGGCGTGCCTGATCCCCCTCAGGCAGCAAAGAAAAGAAAAACAACTCCCTGGCTTTCAAGCAGCCAAAAGGAAAAATGTGTCTTTTTAAAGTCCTGAGGTCTGTGCTTCTGGTTCAAAATGATCCCACTGCTCTGCCACCATGTCAGGGCTGAATCGCCACTCTGGCACTTTGAGTGCAGAAGGTGGAGTCCACAAGGATTCTAAAAATTAATACTTGCCATTCCAGGCTTGTATTAAACGCCCAAGGTTACAGCTTTTCTCCGACTTTGGCTTGGTAAACTCTGCCACCACCCAAATGCAAAAAAACCCCTTGAACCCAGGAAGGAGCACTTGGGAATTGCTCCCTGTGGGGTACCCTCAAGCCCTTTCATCCCCGCCCCCTCCGAGGAAGAGCTGATAAAGAAAACAAAGGAAATTAGAGGTTGCCACCAGCTAATTAAACAACATATGCACAAACCTCTTAGGACATCAAAATTCCAATCCTGTTCTTAAAGGTAAATTTTATTAAAAACAAAAAAGAAAGAAAATACATTTGAAACTTAGGCTTTTGATAGATTTTAGAAGAGCAATTCCAAAAATTAAGCACCCAAAATAACTTTCTTGGGGGTTCAGTTTAAAGATTACAAGCAAACAAAAGCATCTGGGGTTAGCACAGAGGAGTCCACAAGCCTTAAAAAATAAACAGAAATAAACCTAATCGTGTCTTTCTCAACATTCCTAATTTACTTACATTACACAGCATTCCTGCTGCCCCATCTCTTCAGCCCAGAGAGAACAACAGACAAAGGGAAAGTTTCTTTCTCAATTTTAAAAAGTTCTAGGCCTCCCATTGGCTCTTTTGGTCAGGTGCCCACTTTTTTTTCCCTTTACCCGGGGTCCTTTTTAACTCTTTACAGGTAAAGCAAGTAGAGAACTAAGCTACCAAGAGGGATTTACAGCTAAGTGGCTGGCTGGGTGTCCATCAAAGGGAGCTATCTCCTCCCCCCCGCCCCCGCTTCATTTATCACAGCCTCTTTTTACAATTTATGTCAAAAACCTAGTGCTGTGAGCAATTTTTCCATTAAATGTTTTTCAGAAACCAACATTAATCCTGACATATAAATAACTTGAATTGTATGTTTCAAAGTTCTAAAAACGGTGCTTAAGTGATTTAAAAAATTCCAGCTTTTTAAAACAACTACTTTTTATAATCATTAAAAAAAAATCTGCACCTTTTAAAGAAAAACTGTGGTGCAATTTGTTTTGACGTTCCCTGTGATATACACATGACAGCAGTTTGTCATAAATAGTCAATAGGTCAATAACGTGCCATCACTGGTAATTAGTAACAATGGTCAATGATGGGATATTAAAAGTTACTACAGAGAACTTTTTTCCGGAGGGTCTGGCTGGAGAATCTTGCTCGCATGCTTGGGGTTCAGCTGATCGCCATATTTGGGGTCGGGAAGGAATTTTCCTCCAGGGTAGATTGGCAGAGGCCCTGGAGGTTTTTCGCCTTCCTCCGCAGCATGGGGCAGGGGTCGCTTGCTGGAGGATTCTCTGCGACTTGAAGTCTTTAAATCATGATTTGGGGACTTCAACGGCTGAGTCAAGGGAGAGAATTATTCCAGGAGTGGGTGGGTCAGCTTTTGTGGCCTGCATCATGCGGGAGGTCAGACTAGATGATCATAATGGTCCCTTCTGACCTTAAAGTCTATGAGTCTATGAGAAGTTCAGCAATGTAAAGCAAGTTTTTCTTTTTTATTAAATAAAAGTTTTTATACTTAAATTTAAGCAAAGAATATAAAGAGATGTGACGTCTATTATAACAGGAGTTAAAGTAATTTTTACATGGTTTAAGCAAGATTTGTTTTATTCTTTTAGTGGTAAAAATTGTGTCTGAATTTCCATTTATATATGTCAACCAACCTTTTTTGTTTGTTTGTTTTTTGTTTTTAGTGGCATGGGGGAATCTGCCTCTCTTGCGGGATTTGCAGGATCCAAGCTTTTTGTGTGGCTGGGAGCAGGATAAAAATGCAAGAAATAATGCGGGGGAGGAGAGGAGTGGGAGTGGATATTGCAGGGCAGGGAGAGATGGAAAGGGGACTACACTAGAGCTGGGATCGACACTCTGAGATCGATCCACTAGCGGTCAATTTAGCAGGTCTAGTAAAGACCCACCAAACCGACTGCAGATCGCTCTCCATTCGATCCCTGTACTCTATCCCCAACAAGAAGAGTAAGATTTGCTCCTGTCGACCCCCTGCGGTGTAGACCCCACGGTAACTTGACCTAAGGTACGTCAACTTCAGCTATGTTATTCACATAGCTAGAGTTGCATAGCATAGGTCGACTTACCGCAGTAGTGTAGACATAGGCTGCAAACCAAGGGAATTATTAAGTCTGGGAGACATGGATCCTGCTTTCCAAAGCAGCTAGTTAGTCTACGTTTCGGGCGATAAGTGAAAGTGCACTGCCAAACTCACCTCCCTCTTCCTTCCCCAGAATGCAAATGAGGAGATATATCTCCTCAATATATGTTCCATTCTATATGCATCCGAAGAAGTGGGCTGTAGACCACGAAAGCTTATGCTCTAATAAATTTGTTAGTCTCTAAGGTGCCACAAGTACTCCTGTTCTTTTAACTTAGGCCTGGTCTACACTAGGCTTTTATGTCGACTTTAGCGCCGTTATATCGAATTAACCCTGCACCCGTCCACACCAGGAAGCCATTTAGTTCGACATAAAGCTCTCTTTAAATCGATTTCTGTAATCCTCCCCAACGAGAGGATTAGCGCTAAATTCGACATGGCCATATCGAATTAGGCTAGGTGTGGATGGAAATCGACGCTAATAGCTCCGGGAGCTATCCCACAGTGCACCACTCTGTTGACGCTCTGGACAGCAGTCCGAGCTCGGATGCTCTGACCAGCCACACCCCCGGGAAAATTTGAATTCATTTTCATTTTCCTGTCTGGGCAGTTTGAATCTCAGTTCCTCTTTGGACATCGAGGGGAGCTCAGCAGCAGTGGCAACTATGCAGAGCTCTCCAGCAGAGATGGCCGTGCAATCTAATAGAAAGAGGGCCCCAGCATGGACTGATCGGGAAGTCTTGGATCTCATCGCAGTGTGGGGCGATGAGTCCGTGCTTTCAGAGCTGCGCTCCAAAAGAAGGAATGCTAAGATCTACGAGAAGATCTCCAAAGCCATGGCAGAGAGAGGCTACAGCCGGGATGCAACGCAGTGCCGCGTGAAAATCAAGGAGCTGAGACAAGGCTACCAAAAAACCAAAGAGGCTAACGGACGCTCCGGATCCCAGCCCCACACATCCCGTTTCTACGAGGCACTGCATTCCATCCTGGGAGCGGCCGCCACCACTACCCCACCCCTGACCGTGGACTCCGAGGATGGGATATTGTCCGCGGCCGGTTCCTCAGCGGACGGGGAAGAGGAGGAAGGAGATGAGGAGGACGAGGCAGTCGACAGCGCTGGCACCGCTGATTTCCCCGACAGCCAGGAGCTCTTCATCACCCTTACCGAGATCCCGTACCAACCGTCCCCATCCCTTACCCCGGACACAGAATCAGGGGAAGGATCAAGCAGTAAGTGCTGTAAACATGTAAACATTTATTTAAAACAGAACGGTAATATTTATACTATTAACAATGTATATTTATAAAAGTGCTGTAAACTAGTAAAAAAATAATCAGGTACAAAACAGGAATATTTACAAAGGTAACAAATGGGTTTTCATGATTTCTCTGTCTTAGGCTCTTCTCAATTTAGTCCCAAGTATTTTAAAAAAATTTCACAATGTCCGTTACTACATGATTCCCAGGCCCAAGACGCTCCACTCCAAAGTCCCAGTGCACCTACGCGAAAATCCGGTCAATGTGGCCGGGGATCGACGACAAATCCTCGTAGGAGAACTCCTCGTAGGTCTCGTGGAGGTAGAGCTCAAGCCTGTTGATCAGGTTCCGGGGTAGGGCGATCTTAGTGGGCCCTCCGTGGTAGCAGACATGTCCCCTCCACGCCACAATCAAGTACTCCGGGATCATCGCACGACATAGCATGGCGGCATACGGCCCCGGTTTCTGCATGCTTTCCCGCAGCATGCGTTCTCTCTGGGTGTCCGGGATCCTCAGGAGGGTGATGTCGCTCATGACGCCCTGCTTTGAATTAGGGAGGGGAATGTTAGTATTGGGACTGCTTTACAGCCACGCGGTGGAGGGAGAGGGGCAGCATACAGGGATCTTTCCCTGGGACAGCCGCGAGGGGGTGGGACAGGGGCACAGTTGATACTGTCCTGATTGCTGGCAGCAGAGACTGGCATTGCTTTCAATGTGAAAGGAGGCCAGTGCTACTGCTGGAGTTTTAAGCAGCCACAAGTCTGCGGCTTACCATTATTGCCCGCTCCAGAAGTTCAGGTCTCCAGCCACAGTTCTCTGAACACTCCAAGACCTCCGCAAGTCCACAGGCACTGAAGGCGACGGCCGAAAATTCGACCTTGTCCTGAGTGCGCATGTGAGAGGTTCAGTGCATGGTCTTGTTCACAGAGAAAGACTAGGTTCTTTGTATACAATTTCATTTATCTGTCTCAGGAATTCACTCCCTTTTTAAAATTCACACAGACACATCTGCGACTGTCTCCCAACCCAGCCTGTCAGCACACTCCCAGAGGCTAGCGCAGATTAGGCGGAGGAAGAAGAAGACGCGTGAAGACATGTTCTCAGAACTAATGGGCTGCTCCCGAGCCCAGGCAGCCCAGCAGACACAGTGGAGGGAGAACTTGTCACAAATGCACCGAGCAGTCATGGAACGGGAGGAGAGGTGGCGTCAGGAGGACCAACAGGCTACTGAAAAGCTGCTTGGACTAATGAGGGAGCAAACGGACACGCTCCGGCGCCTTGTGGATGTTCTGCAAGACCGGAGGCAGGAGGACAGAGCCCCGCTGCAGTCTATCTGTAACCGCCCTCACCCGCCACCAAGTCCCACACCACCCTCACCCAAAGTCCAAAGAAGGAGGGGCGGCAAGGGCCGTTAAAACTTTCAGTCAACCCCTGCAGACTGCTCTAGCAGTAGAAGGCTGACATTCCCCAAAATTTCATAAGTCCTTTCCTACCCACCTCACACAAGCCCCCGTCCAAGTTTCACCCCCCACGTTTCATGTCTGGTTCGCAATAAAATGTTTGTTTCTGTTCATTACTGTTTCAGTCAGGTTCTTTTGAGGGAGAGTCTGTCTGGAGTGGGGGAAGGGGCTTGGTAATTGGACAGGACAGTGACCTTTAGCAGGGTACAGAGGCGGTGTCAGGTCCAGCATCAGGACACATACACAGTGCAGTCACTGGTTACCCTGGTCAGTCTGGGAGGTGTTTTTCATGTTTTGGGGGGGGGGGGTTGCTCTGTGACTTTGTGGCGGGGGAGGGCAGTTACAGATCTTATGCAGCGGTCCTTATCCTGGCTCACAGATCCACGCAGCAGGGGATCTGTAACCCTACCCCCCCTGCCAGAAAGTCACATAGCCGACACATACACACAGTCCCACCCAGGAGTGCTGGCAGGCTCCATTGAAATAACCAGTCCACCAGTGCGGAGCCTGTCATTCCGGGAGTTTAGAAGCATCATTTGCATCAGAACACTAAACCCGCCCCCCGCCACAGTCTGCGTCCCCGGTTTAAAATATTCCCGCGAAAACAGCAATACAGACAACGGTGTTCATTAACAAAATCGAAATGATTTTATTTTTTGGGAAGGGGAAGGGGGTGAAGGGGGTATGTAACTGGAGAGGATAGTCAAAATGGACTGGGTAAAGAAACGGGGGCAGGTTCAGCTTTTCTGTCCACAAACTGAAAAGTCACTGGTTGCCCTGCTCACTCAGGAACCTAGCTTTCAAAGCCTCCCGGATGCACAGGGCGTCCCGCTGGGATCTTCTAATGGCCCGGCTGTCTGGCTGGACGTAATCAGCAGCCAGGCTATTTGCCTCTAGCTCCCACCCCGCCATAAAGGTCTCCCCCTTGCTCTCACACAGATTGTGGAGCACACAGCAAGCTGCAATAACGATGGGGATATTGGTTTCACTGAGATCACAGCGAGTGAGTAAGCTTCTCCATCTCCCTTTGAGACGGCCAAAAGCACACTCCACCACCATTCTGCACTTGCTCAGCCGGTAGTTGAAGAGTTCTTTTTCTGTGTCCAGGGCGCCAGTATAGGGCTTCATGAGCCAGGGCATTAGCGGGTAGGCTGGGTCCCCGAGGATGACTGTAGGCATCTCCACATCCCCAAGAGTTATTTTGTGGTCTGGGAAGTAAATACCTTCCTGCAGCCGTCTAAACAGACCAGAGTTCCTGAACACGCGAGCGTCATGAACCTTGCCCGGCCATCCGACGTAGATGTTTGTAAACCGTCCCCGATGGTCCACCAGTGCTTGCAGCACCATTGAAAAGTAGCCCTTTCTATTGATGTACTGGCTGGCCTGGTGGTCCGGTCCCAGGATAGGGATGTGAGTCCCATCGATAGCCCCACCGCAGTTTGGGAATCCCATCGCGGCAAAGCCATCTATGATGACCTGCGCGTTTCCCAGGGTCACTACCTTTGGGAGCAGTACCTTGACGATTGCCTTGGCTACTTGCATGACAACAACCCCCACGGTAGATTTGCCCACACCAAAGTGGTTCGCGACTGACCGGTAGCTGTCCGGCGTTGCAAGCTTCCAGAGGGCTATGGCCACTCGCTTCTGGACAGTGAGGGCTGCTCGCATGCGGGTGTCCTTGCGCTTCAGGGCAGGGGACAGCAACTCACAAAGTTCGAGGAAAGTCCCCTTCCGCATGCGAAAGTTTCGCAGCCACTGGGATTCATCCCAGACCTGAAGCACTATACGGTCCCACCAGTCCGTGCTTGTTTCCCGGGCCCAGAATCGCCGTTCAACAAAATCCACATGCCCCATTGCCAACGTCATGTCCTGGGCGCTGGGGCTCGTGGTTTCTGACAGCTCTGTGCCACTCTCCGACTTCAGGCTCTCACGGCGGTGCCGTAGCCTCCTCGCCCGATTTCTCTGCATCTGCCTCAGGGAAAGGTGTATGATAAGCTGCAAGGTGTTGAGAACGGCCACAAGTGCAGCGATGGTCGCAGCGTGATCCATGATCGCAGTGCTGTGGCGTCCGCGCTGTCACTGACCAGAAAAGTGCGCGAACTGATTTCCCGCCGGCGCTTTCATGGAGGGAGGGAGGGCGTTAGTGACGGACGGATGACGACAAATTTTTTTTACCCAGAAGGCATTGGCGGCTCGACCCAGAATTCCGATGGGCAGCGGGGACTGCGGGAACTGTGGGATAGCTGCCCACAGTGCACCGCTTCCAATATCGACGCTCGCCCCGTTAGTGTGGACTCACAAAGTCGAATTACTGTCCTTAGTGTGTCCTTAGTGTGGACACACACGTTCGACTTTGCAATATCGATTCCACATATTCGATTTAAGTAAAATCGAATTACCCTCGTAGTGTAGACATACCCTAAGGCATGAGCAGACTCTCTTCACAGCAGCAAGTAAAGAGCTTTGCCTATCAGCCCTTCTAGTCAGATGAGCCGCTGCCTCTCCCTCCCCCTTTGTCATGCAAGCAAGCGGAGCCGAACTGGCCGGGTCTGGAGTCTGCACTGTGCGAGCCCGAGCCAACAGGCCTCAAAGCTCAGGGGAGACTGACTCGCTTTCCATCCCCAGTCACTGTGTGTATTGTGAGCCTGCCCTGCGCCTGGAGGAGATCCAGGAGGGAGCGACTCTCCAGGACGGAGGCACATGCTTCCTAGTGTGCTCCTGTGTGCTTGGAGGGAACACTCCCTGGTCCCCTGGGAAAAGTTACTGAAAGCCAGCATTCCTGAGCACTACTTCCCTAACTGCCACTGAAATCAATGGTTAAAAATTCCTGCAGTCCGCCCCGTAGCAGGGCAGATGAATTATGCTGGGAGCCATCCTCTACCATATTTCAACATCTATCCATCCATCCATGCATGCATCCTCTTGGCTGTGAGCACTGGACTTTCTAAATGTAGTAACCCTTTCCCTCATTCTGAGAGCGTGTGGCAGCACTGCCTGAAAAAGCAGCATGTTAGCTAACTCCCACAAACACCTGCCCTCTATGACATGAATCAGGAAAAGAGGGCAGAATAGACAGTATCATAGAAGCATGTTGTCAGTAGGACTGTGCCGGTGCTCAATAAGTAAACTTCTGAATCTTTGTTCTACCCTTTTTCAAGACTCTTGTTTTCCCCCCTCTTTATATGTTAAGACTCTTGGTAATAGTTCCCCTAACAAGGCTGTAGCTTTTTTGATGGCTTGGAGAAGAGCCTTTTATTTTTACTGTATGTCTCCAAAGATGTAGAAAATAAGCATTGTGAAGTTATTCAAACATATGTAAGCAACTTTTACATTGCTTTTTAAAATTTTAAAAACTTTTAAAGAAAAACTGTGATAAGTGACTTGATTCATTTGGTTTTCTCAGAAGTTAATCAAGCTTATGTGAATTAAACTTTTCCTGTAAGACTTTGCAGCTTCTCTGCCAGTTTCCCTTTAAAAGAATTCTTTTCTATCAGACCCACAAACAAGCGAGCCCAGAAGGAGCTAGTCCTTGGTAAATGTCTTTAACAACTGTCACCTTTGACAGTTAGGCTGAATTTTATTGTTCTGTAACGGTTATAACCTTTCTTTAAAGGGGAAAAGAAGTTATTACTTTTGTAACTTGGTTTCTTTTCCTTCATAAGACAGAACAACAACAAACCTTAACTGGAATAAAATACCCTTTGATCCTGGGGAGTATTCATTAGAGACCTTTTTAATTTCATATTGTCCCATTTCCCCTCCTCACATTATATAATGCTGTGAGCCCTTACTCGCATTTGATTATGATATGTCTAAATTTTAACTAATGGCCCATTTTATATCTGGGGGGAAAAAAGTCTTAAATGTACCCACTATTCTTAAAGACTTTCTGATAATGGCCTGTCAGTGATAGGTGTGCCTCCAGACCCTGAATTCCTTCCTGATTGACCCCAGAAAATGATGAAAGGGTCAAGAAAGTCTAACAGACAAATATGGGCTTCTCACTGGGCAGAAAGGGAGCAGGGGTAAGGTGGGACTTTTTGTCTAAAACTACTTTCTGATTGGTCTCTTCACAGGGCTAAGGGCATAGCCACCTGTCCAAAACTTAATAGGGTAATAGATATGCGTATACTTATATTCTCCAACAAAGAACAGGAAGCATCAGGTTTCAGAGGGGTAGCCGTGTTAGTCTGTATCAGCAAAAACAATGAGGAGTCCTTGTGGCACCTTAGAAACTAACAAATGTATTTGGGCATAAGCTTTTGTGGGCTAAAACCCACTTCATCAGATGCATGTAGTGAAAAATACAGTACGCAGGTGTAGTATATATATTACAGCACATGAAAAGACAGGAGTTGCCTTACCAAGTGGGGGGGGGTCAGTGCTAACGAGGCCAATTCAATCAGGGTGGAAGTGTCTTATTCCCAACAGTTGACAAGAAGGGGTGAATATCAACAGAGGGAAAATTACAGCCACTCCAAGTCTTTATTTAGGCCTAATTTGATGATGTCAAATTTGCAAATTAATTTCAGTTCTGCAGTTTCAAGTTGGAGTCTGTTTTTGAAGGTTTTTTTTGTTGAAGAATGGTCACTTTTAAGTCGGTTATTGAGTGTCCAGGGAGATTGAAGTGCCCTCCTACTGGTTTTTGAATGTTACAATTCTTTATGTCTGATTTGTGTCTATTTTTTTTTTTTTCGTAGAGACTGTCCGGCAGAGGGGCATTGCTGGCACATGATGGCATATATCACATTGTTAGATGTGCAGGTGAATGAGCCCCTGATGGTGTGGCTGATATGGTTAGGTCCTAAGATGGTGTCCCTTGAATAGATATCCGGACAGAGTTGTCAATGGGGTTTGTTGCAGGGATCTGTTCCTGGGTTATTGCTTCTGTTGTGTGGTGTGTAGTTGCTGGTGAATATTTGCTTCAGGTTGGGGGGCTGTCTGTAAGCAAGGACTGGCCTGTCTCCCAAGGTCTGTGAGAGTGAGGGATCGTCCTTCAGGATAGGTTGTAGATTCTTGATGCGCTGGAGAGGTTTTAGCTGGGGGCTGTAGGTGATGGCTGGTGGCGTTCTGTTACTTTCTTTGTTGGGCCTGTCCTGTAGTAGGTGACTTCTGGGTACCCTTCTGGCTCTGTCAATCTGTTTCTTCACTTCCCTAGGTGGGTATTGTAATTTTAAGAATGCTTGATAGAGATCCTGTAGGTGTTTGTCTCTTTCTGAAGGATTGGAGCAAATGTGGTTGTATCTTAGGACTTGGCTGTAGACAATGGATCCTGTGATGTGGTCTGGATGAAAGCTGGAAACATGTAGGTAAGTATAGTGGTCAGTAGGTTTCCGGTATAGGGTGGTGTTTATGTGACCATGGCTTATTTGTATTGTAGTGTCCAGGAAGTGGATCTCTTGTGTGGACTGGTCCAGGCTGAGGTTGATGGTGGGGTGGAAATTGTTGAAATCCTGGTCGAATTCCTCAAGGGCTTCTTTTCCATGGGTCCAGATGATGAAGATGTCGTCAATGTAGCACAAGTACAGTAGGGGAGTTAGCGGACAAGAGCTGAGGAAGCGTTGTTCTAAGTCAGCCATAAAAATGTTGGCATACTGTGGGGCCATGTGGGTACCCATAGCAGTGCCGCTGACTCGAAGGTATACGTTGTCCCCAAATCTGAAATGGTTGTGGGTGAGGACAAAGGGCTGGTCTACACTAGGGGGGGAGGGGGGATCGATCTAAGATACACAACTTCAGCTACGTGAATAGTGTAGCTGAAGTTGAAGTATCTTAGATGGAATTACCTGGGGTCCACACGGCGCGGGATCAACGACTGTGGCTCCCCCATCGACTGCGCTACCGCCGCTCGCTCTGGTGGAGTTCCGGAGTCGACGGTGAGCGCGTTCGGGGATCGATATATCGTGTCTTAACGAGATGCGATATATCGATCCCGGATAAATTGATTGCTACCCGCCGATACGGCGGGTAGTGAAGACGTACCCAAAGTCACAAAGCTCAGCCACTAGGTTTGCCGTGACATTATCAGGAATACTGTTCCTGATGGCTTGTAGTCCATCTTTGTGTGGAATGTTGGTGTAGAGGGCTTCTACATCCATAGTGGCCAGGATGGTGTTTTCTGGAAGATCACCAA
Organism: Terrapene triunguis; assembly: GCF_002925995.2. Taxonomy (NCBI): domain Eukaryota; kingdom Metazoa; phylum Chordata; order Testudines; family Emydidae; genus Terrapene; species Terrapene triunguis. Next base: position 20,420 of record NW_020693480.1, read on the forward strand.
TGGATTGTAGTTTCCTCAGGAAGTCAGTGATGTCTCAAAGATAGCTGGGAGTGCTGGTAGCGTTGGGCCTGAGGAGAGAGTCTACATAGCCAGACAATCCTGCTGTCAGGGTGCCAATGCCTGAGATGATGGGGCGTCCAGGATTTTCAGATTTATGGATCTTGGGTAGCAGATAGAATACCCCTGGTCGGGGCTCTAGGGGTGTGTCTGTGTGGATTTGTTCTTGTGCTTCTTCAGGGAGTTTCTTGAGCAGATGGTGCAGTTTCTTTTGGTAACCCTCAGTGGGATCAGAGGATAATGGCCTGTAGAATGTGGTGTCAGAGAGTTGCCTAACAGCCTCTTGTTCATACTCTGACCTATTCACGATGACTACAGCACCTCCTTTGTCAGCTTTTTTTATTATAATGTCAGAGTTGTTTCTGAGGCTGTGGATGGCGTTGTGTTCTGCACGGCTGAGGTTATGGGGCAAGTGATGCATTAAGTGTTTGGTACATATAATGAAGGTCATGTGTATTTTGCAGCAAGTTTAACCTAAATTTCACAGCAAGACCCATGGTTTCTGTGGCACTATAGTGCTAACTTCTGTAGTGAACTGAAACTTCTGCAACAGCATCTGGAAAATGTAAAAGTTACAGAGAAGCACAGTAGCTGGAT
>NW_020693481.1:0-1289 GCF_002925995.2 Terrapene triunguis
GCGAACCACTTTGGTGTGGGCAAATCTACCGTGGGGGTTGTTGTCATGCAAGTAGCCAAGGCAATCGTGAAGGTACTGCTCCCAAAGGTAGTGACCCTGGGAAACGCGCAGGTCATCATAGATGGCTTTGCCGCGATGGGATTCCCAAACTGCGGTGGGGCTATCGATGGGACTCACATCCCTATCCTGGGACCGGACCACCAGGCCAGCCAGTACATCAATAGAAAGGGCTACTTTTCAATGGTGCTGCAAGCACTGGTGGACCATCGGGGACGGTTTACAAACATCTACGTCGGATGGCCGGGCAAGGTTCATGACGCTCGCGTGTTCAGGAACTCTGGTCTGTTTAGACGGCTGCAGGAAGGTATTTACTTCCCGGACCACAAGATAACTGTTGGGGATGTGGAGATGCCTACAGTCATCCTCGGGGACCCAGCCTACCCGCTAATGCCCTGGCTCATGAAGCCCTATACTGGCGCCCTGGACACAGAAAAAGAACTCTTCAACTACCGGCTGAGCAAGTGCAGAATGGTGGTGGAGTGTGCTTTTGGCCGTCTCAAAGGGAGATGGAGAAGCTTACTCACTCGCTGTGATCTCAGTGAAACCAATATCCCCATCGTTATTGCAGCTTGCTGTGTGCTCCACAATCTGTGTGAGAGCAAGGGGGAGACCTTTATGGCGGGGTGGGAGCTAGAGGCAAATAGCCTGGCTGCTGATTACGTCCAGCCAGACAGCCGGGCCATTAGAAGATCCCAGCGGGACGCCCTGTGCATCCGGGAGGCTTTGAAAGCTAGGTTCCTGAGTGAGCAGGGCAACCAGTGACTTTTCAGTTTGTGGACAGAAAAGCTGAACCTGCCCCCGTTTCTTTACCCAGTTCATTTGGACTATCCTCTCCAGTTACATACCCCCTTCACCCCCTTCCCCTTCCCAAAAAATAAAATCATTTCTATTTTGTTAATTAACACCGTTGTCTGTATTGCTGTTTTCGCGGGAATATTTTAAACCGGGGACGCAGACTGTGGCGGGGGGCGGGTTTAGTGTTCTGATGCAAATGATGCTTCTAAACTCCCGGAATGACAGGCTCCGCACTGGTGGACTGGTTATTTCAATGGAGCCTGCCAGCACTCCTGGGGGGGACTGTGTGTATGTGTCGGCTATGTGACTTTCTGGCAGGGGGTGTAGGGTTACAGATCCCCTGCTGCGTGGATCTGTGAGCCAGGATAAGGACCGCTGCATAAGATCTGTAACTGCCCTCCCCCGCCACAAAGTCACAGAGCAACCCCCCCCCC
>NW_020693482.1:0-4398 GCF_002925995.2 Terrapene triunguis
ATGTGGGAGAGCTACAGGAGGAGGTGGCTAGGTTGAGAAGCATCCGAATCCACGAGCAATTCCTGGACAGTGTCCATGTGGAGACAGCTGAGGTAGCTGTCCCAGGACACAGGACTGCTGATACACCACTGGTGGAGGAGGAGATGGCTCAGGGTGGACACTGGCAGCTGGTTACTTCTGGCAGCAGGCAGTGCTCCACCCCTGCTCCGAACCCTCCCGCTGTGGTAATAGGTAACCGTTATGCTCTTCTTGATACAGGAAAGAAGGCATCACCCCCTACAGTAAAGGAGGAGAAGCCTCGTACCCCTAAGGCTGGGAGGTCTGCTGCCACCACTGCGAATAGGAAACGTAGGGTAGTGGTGGTCGGAGACTCTCTGCTGAGGGGGACGGAGGCGCCCATCTGTCGCCCTGACATTTCATCTCGGGAGGTATGCTGCCTGCCGGGAGCCCGTATCCGAGACGTTACGGAGGCATTGTCGAGGATTATCCAGCCCTCTGACTACTACCCCATGCTACTCATCCATGTGGGCACAAATGATACTGCGCGGTGTGACACTGAGCGGATCAAGAGTGACTACAGGGCTCTGGGAGTACGGGTGAAGGAGTTTGGAGCGCAGGTGGTATTCTCTTCGATTCTTCCTGTCAAAGGTAGGGGCCCGGGCAGAGACAGATGCATCATGGAGGTGAATGCCTGGCTGCGAAGATGGTGTCGCCAGGAGGGCTTTGGCTTCCTAGACCACGGGATGCTATTTGAGGAAGGACTGCTAGGCAGAGATGGTGTTCACCTTTCGAGGAGGGGAAAGACCCTATTTGGACACAGACTGGCTAACCTAGTGAGGAGGGCTTTAAACTAGGTTCGACGGGGACAGGTGAGCAAAGCCCGCAGGTAAGTGGGGAACATGGAGACCTGGGAGATGGGTCGGAGACGAGAGGGAGTGTGGGCTATATTGGCAGAGAGAAAGGAGGGTCAGGACAAAACCGGGAGGAAAGATCAAACCAGTATCTTAGATGCCTATATACAAATGCGAGAAGTATGGGTAATAAGCAGGAAGAACTGGAAGTGCTAATAAATAAATACAACTATGACATTGTTGGCATCACTGAAACTTGGTGGGATAATACACATGATTGGAATGTTGGTGTGGATGGATACAGCTTGCTCAGGAAGGATAGACAGGGGAAAAAGGGAGGAGGTGTTGCCTTATATATTAAAAATGTACACACTTGGACTGAGGTAGAGATGGACATAGGAGACGGAAGTGTTGAGAGTCTCTGGGTTAGGCTAAAAGGGGTAAAAAACAAGGGTGATGTCATGCTAGGAGTCTACTACAGGCCACCTAACCAGGTGGAAGAGGTGGATGAGGCTTTTTTTAAACAACTAACAAAATCATCCAAAGCCCAAGATTTGGTGGTGATGGGGGACTTCAACTATCCGGATATATGTTGGGAAAATAACACAGCGGGGCACAGACTATCCAACAAATTCTTGGACTGCATTGCAGACAACTTTTTATTTCAGAAGGTTGAAAAAGCTACTAGGGGTGAAGCTGTTCTAGACTTGATTTTAACAAATAGGGAGGAACTCGTTGAGAATTTGAAAGTAGAAGGCAGCTTGGGTGAAAGTGATCATGAAATCATAGAGTTTGCAATTCTAAGGAAGGGTAGAAGGGAGAACAGCAAAATAGAGACAATGGATTTCAGGAAGGCGGATTTTGGTAAGCTCAGAGAGCTGATAGGTAAGGTCCCATGGGAATCAAGACTGAGGGGAAAAACAACTGAGGAGAGTTGGCAGTTTTTCAAAGGGACACTATTAAGGGCCCAAAAGCAAGCTATTCCGCTGGTTAGGAAAGATAGAAAATGTGGCAAAAGACCACCTTGGCTTAACCACGAGATCTTGCATGATCTAAAAAATAAAAAGGAGTCATATAAAAAATGGAAACTAGGACAGATTACAAAGGATGAATATAGGCAAACAACACAGGAATGCAGGGGCAAGATTAGAAAGGCAAAGGCACAAAATGAGCTCAAACTAGCTAAGGGAATAAAGGGGAACAAGAAGACTTTTTATCAATACATTAGAAGCAAGAGGAAGACCAAAGACAGGGTAGGCCCACTGCTTAGTGAAGAGGGAGAAACAGTAACAGGAAACTTGGAAATGGCAGAGATGCTTAATGACTTCTTTGTTTCGGTCTTCACCGAGAAGTCTGAAGGAATGCCTAACATAGTGAATGCTAATGGGAAGGGGGTAGGTTTAGCAGATAAAATAAAAAAAGAACAAGTTAAAAATCACTTAGAAAAGTTAGATGCCTGCAAGTCACCAGGGCCTGATGAAATGCATCCTAGAATACTCAAGGAGCTAATAGAGGAGGTATCTGAGCCTCTAGCTATTATCTTTGGAAAATCATGGGAGACAGGAGAGATTCCAGAAGACTGGAAAAGGGCAAATATAGTGCCCATCTATAAAAGGGAAATAAAAACAACCCAGGAAACTACAGACCAGTTAGTTTAACTTCTGTGCCAGGGAAGATAATGAAGCAAGTAATTAAGGAAATCATCTGCAAACACTTGGAAGGTGGTAAGGTGATAGGGAACAGCCAGCATGGATTTGTAAAGAACAAATCATGTCAAACCAATCTGATAGCTTTCTTCGATAGGATAACGAGTCTTGTGGATAAGGGAGAAGCTGTGGATGTGGTATACCTAGACTTTAGTAAGGCATTTGATACGGTCTCGCATGATATTCTTATCGATAAACTAGGCAAATACAATTTAGATGGGGCTACTATAAGGTGGGTGCATAACTGGCTGGATAACCGTACTCAGAGAGTTGTTATTAATGGTTCCCAATCCTGCTGGAAAGGCATAACGAGTGGGGTTCCGCAGGGGTCTGTTTTGGGACCGGCTCTGTTCAATATCTTCATTAACGACTTAGATATTGGCATAGAAAGTACGCTTATTAAGTTTGCGGATGATACCAAACTGGGAGGGATTGCAACTGCTTTGGAGGACAGGGTCATAATTCAAAATGATCTGGACAAATTGGAGAAATGGTCTGAGTTAAACAGGATGAAGTTTAACAAAGACAAATGCAAAGTGCTCCACTTAGGAAGAAAAAATCAGTTTCACACATACAGAATGGGAAGAGACTGTCTAGGAAGGAGTACGGCAGAAAGGGATCTAGGGGTTATAGTGGACCACAAGCTAAATATGAGTCAACAGTGTGATGCTGTTGCAAAAAAAGCAAACGTGATTCTGGGATGTATTAACAGGTGTGTTGTGAGCAAGACACGAGAAGTCATTCTTCCGCTCTACTCTGCTCTGGTTAGGCCTCAGCTGGAGTATTGTGTCCAGTTCTGGGCACCGCATTTCAAGAAAGATGTGGAGAAATTGGAAAGGGTCCAGAGAAGAGCAACAAGAATGATTAAAGGTCTTGAGAACATGACCTATGAAGCAAGGCTGAAAGAATTGGGTTTGTTTAGTTTGGAAAAGAGAAGACTGAGAGGGGACATGATAGCAGTTTTCAGGTATCTAAAAGGGTGTCATAAGGAGGAGGGAGAAAACTTGTTCACCTTAGCCTCTGAGGATAGAACAAGAAGCAATGGGCTTAAACTGCAGCAAGGGAGGTCTAGGTTGGACATTAGGAAAAAGTTCCTAACTGTCAGGGTGGTTAAACACTGGAATAAATTGCCTAGGGAGGTTGTGGAATCTCCATCTCTGGAGATATTTAAGAGTAGGTTAGATAAATGTCTATCAGGGATGGTCTAGACAGTATTTGGTCCTGCCATGCGGGCAGGGGACTGGACTCGATGACCTCTCGAGGTCCCTTCCAGTCCTAGAATCTATGAATCTATGAATCTATGAATGGGGGAGGGGGCAGGACAGAGCGGGGGGGCAGGGAGAAGGGAGGGGGCAGGACAGAGCGGGGGAGGGGCAGGACAGAGCGGGGTGGGGGGTGTTATCAGCCTGTTACCCTGCACCCCCAGGACACTGCTGGGAGCCAAACAGGCTGTACGTGGGGCGGCAGGACCCGACCCCTGCGAAAGCTCTGCCAGGGGGGTTCCCCCTCCCTCTGCCCCATACTGCAAAGCCAGCCTCTGCTGCCCCCTGCTGTGTGTGTGGGGATCCCCCATGCCCCACACAGAGTGCACCAAGCTAGCCCCCCACCTGGGTCCAGCCAGACTGGCCAGGGCTCCCATGGGACGCAGCCACGCCACTCCCCAGAGCCAGCTGCCTCACTAGGCAGCCCCTGCCCGCTCGCTCCACTGGGGCAGAGGGACACAGGCCTTGCCAGATGGGATCAGAGCCGGGTCCGCCTGCCTGTGCCAGTGCCTAGTGCAGACGCTGCAGGGGAAGGTGCAGGAGCCCTGCAGGAGCAGATGGAGATAATCTGCCCCCCCC
>NW_020693483.1:0-5892 GCF_002925995.2 Terrapene triunguis
TTATCTAACCTACTCTTAAATATCTCCAGAGATGGAGATTCCACAACCTCCCTAGGCAGTTTATTCCAGTGTTTAACCACCCTGACAGTTAGGAACTTTTTCCTAATGTCCAACCTAGACCTCCCTTGCTGCAGTTTAAGCCCATTGCTTCTTGTTCTATCCTCAGAGGCTAAGGTGAACAAGTTTTCTCCCTCCTCCTCATGACACCCTTTTAGATACCTGAAAACTGCTATCATGTCCCCTCTCAGTCTTCTCTTTTCCAAACTAAACAAACCCAATTCTTTCAGCCTTGCTTCATAGGTCATGTTCTCAAGACCTTTAATCATTCTTGTTGCTCTTCTCTGGACCCTTTCCAATTTCTCCACATCTTTCTTGAAATGCGGTGCCCAGAACTGGACACAATACTCCAGCTGAGGCCTAACCAGAGCAGAGTAGAGCGGAAGAATGACTTCTCGTGTCTTGCTCACAACACACCTGTTAATACATCCCAGAATCACGTTTGCTTTTTTTGCAACAGCATCACACTGTTGACTCATATTTAGCTTGTGGTCCACTATAACCCCTAGATCCCTTTCTGCCGTACTCCTTCCTAGACAGTCTCTTCCCATTCTGTATGTGTGAAACTGATTTTTTCTTCCTAAGTGGAGCACTTTCAACTTGAGGTTCTGCGCACGATACAGCAGCACAGCTATGGAGCTGCAGGTGCTGCCTGCGTTGACAAGGTTTTTCCATCGGTGCAGGTAACCCGTCTCCCCCAAGAGGCGGTAGATAGGTTAATGGAAGAATTCATCCGTCAAACTAGCTGCATCTACACTGCGGATTAGGTCGACCTAACAACGTCGCACAGGGCATGACATTTTTCACAGCTGAGAGCTCCTCTTTTGTCATAAAGGGCAGCTTGTTCTGGGGGGGGGGAGGGGAGTGATACCAGGAGACGCAACCAACAAGCAGTTCTAAGCGCTAGCTTGCTGCGCACTCAGGGTACGTCTACATTGCAAGGGGAGGCGTGCACAGGTAGGCATGCCCCTGCCAGCTTGAATGTAGCTAGCACCGGGTAACAATAGCGGTGTAGCACATGGCAGCATGGGTGAGTCACCCGAGTACAAGCTCGCTGGCGAGCCTGGGTTTGTACGTGGGTTTCTAGCCCCTGCTACCACGTTGACTACTGTTAGCCACGCTAGCTGGATGAAAGCTGACACACGGGTATGCCTAGGCATGCTGCAGTGACACCTCCCAGTTGCAATGCAGACATACCTTACGTGTGGGGTAGATTTACACAGCAGCTTTCCGTGACCGAAGTGTTCGTCTAGAGAAAAACCCCTCAGTGAAATTGTGCCAACCTCCCTTGGTTTTCATCTAGAAGCCACGCATTGCTCTCTGGATCCATTTGGAGCCGGGCTTTGATGGGGGGACGCAAGATTATCTCGTTGACAAAAGTTGAGTTTCAAGCTTAGTACCTCCCTGGGCACCAGGTTCGTTCCCCGTGATGCCGCGTTCCCCGTTCGGGGCTTTCTTCTTGGAGAACTTGGTCCTGAAAGACTCTTGAGTTTGGCTGTTGGGTTCCCCCCCCCCCCCCCCCCCCCAAGCTGTTTAAAACTATGAATGTGGCCCTGGGCTAATCTGATCCAGTCTATTAATCTTCGTTGAGGCTGGAATTCCGCTCGACAATCAATTAAAGCCATCAAAGGCGAAGGGGTGGAGACTTCTCCAACATAAAAGCTGCTCAGTGGGAACTTTTTCCCCACTGGTTGGTTTCTAGGGAGCCTCATCGTACTGCAGGACGGCTGGTTCCAGTGTTCTCCATTCCCCCATACTTGCTGAGTGGGAAGCATGGCTTTAAAGAATGTAAGTAGATTTCATCATATTCATTCTCTTACCCCGGCCCATCAGATTCGGGCAGGCACGCGGGAGGCCGTGCCGCATAGACAATACATTTCTGCCTTTGGTTATGTTAAATAGATTGCATGGATGCTCCCTGTGGAATTATTATTTATTAGGTGTATTATGGGAGTTCCCAGGAGCACCATGCATGGCCAAGACTCCGTTGTGCTCGGCGCTGTATACAAACAAAGCAAAAAGCTGCCCCCAAGTTCTGCAGAACAATTTGTTCAGAAGACTTTGGGCCAGAACTTCAGAGGGTATAAATGACAACAGCTGAATTGGCTTCAGTGGCGATCTGTCACTGTACACCAGCTGAGGATCGTCTGTGTCTGGGGTGGGTGGGCGAAAACCAGGTTGAGATCACCCCGCCATCTGTGTCCGTGTAACCGGAGCATGGTCTGGTTCATGAGGGGTCACCTGCCGCCAGTCTGAACTGAATGCAAAGGAAGGACTGAGAACTTCAGGAAGAGAAAAACAGCAGGGACAGGTGTGTGTGTGTGTGTGTTTGTGGGGGGAGAGAACCTTACCTTGAGGTGCACTTCAAAGCTTTGCGCTGCTCTGTTTAGGTGGGGGGAGAAGACCCCCTGGCGCCCTTCACTGAGAAAGAAAATGGACAGCGAGTCGCCTTTCTGCAAAGGCGGTCACAACCAGGCATGGTTGAAAATGCCGAAGAGAACGCTGGGCAAGAGAAACGTCTTTAGACGGGGGGTTAAGCTGTTTGCTAAGTTTAGGCTCTGGGAAGCATGTTATGATTGTTCCTTTGGGCACAGCACGCCTGGATAGTCCGCATGGCCCCGGATCAGGGGCTGGACACTACAGGGAATGCTCTGAGGGCACCGGGGTGGTTAAACTGTAGAGGGAGCAGGGCCTGCGGTGACCTGGAGGGTGCGGCGTGAGAGGGGCTGATGCACAGTAGGCCCGGATAAGACTGCTTCACCGAAGGGCAGGTGGGGATGAGGCTCCGCGCAGCCCTGGCTACAAACAACAAAAAGAGCAAAAAAATCTTGCGGAGCAGCAGGAGTTTGAGCAGGCTGGGGCGTCGACTGTGATTTTTATCTCCTTGCCCTAATAATCTGAGGTACTAAGTCAATGGGAGTCTTTCCGGATTAAGGGCTTCGGGATTTGTCCGCAACGGAGACAACAGAGGAGAAAGGAACAGGAAGGACGCAGGCAGCAGCGAGGAAACCAGTGCAAAGAATGTATTCAACAATGTGTGTAATCCTGGGGCAGTTGCTGGAGTGGGTGGAACGTGTAGGCATGGCTCTGCACCTACAAATGAGTCCCTCGTAGAGACTCAGACAAGGAAGAGGTTTAAAACCAAAACACGACCACAAATATTAACATAGTGTTTCCCCCAAGATCTCGCTGCCTGTCCATTCAGTTAAATGGCATTTGTAGAGCATGTGGGTCAGTCCTAGAGACTTAGGTAGGAGGCAGAGGTCAATAAAGAACTGCACCACAACTATCAACACAGCATTTCATCCAGGATCTAACTGCCGATACATTCAGCTAAATAGAACTTGTTAGACTGCCTGCAACCTCCCAATAATCTTACCTTGTATTAGGTGGGTGGGGAGGGAGACTGCACAGAGCTTTGAAAGGGAGGACAAGGGGTTTGTCCTTGATGCACTAGAAGCCAGTGAAGGGGTTCCAGGATGGCAGGGTGACTTTAAGGGCTGCGCTTAGCAGGTGGCATCATGCAGTTGGGTAGCTGCTGTTCAGGCCTGAAGGCGACGGCACTGAAAATGCTTCTGTAAAGATGCTCGCCAGCAAGCCAGACTCACGCGAGTCCCATTTTCCTCCTTCCTAGGGCAACACCGTGGCGCGCATAGCCAGTATCCCTCTGTTCAACTCGGCTTATCAGATCGCTGTGTTCACCTACGCGGACATAAAAGATGTCCACCCCGTGGTGGGTTTCTTCTGCGGCGTGGCAGAGCGCAGCGTGAGCACCGTGGTGGGGGTGGCCGTGATGGCAGCCACTCCGGTCATGCAGAGGCTGGAGGTGCCAAGTGAGTATGACCCGGGTGGAGGGGGGCGCGGCAGCGAGGCTTTCTGTGTGACGTTGCTAGGACTGGTCAGACTGGCTACGGCATGGGAATGGCCCTTTCTTTGCCCTATCTTAATATTTCCACTTCTGGAGCGAAGGCAGAATGGCACCAAAGCATTGGTGCAAGAGTCCAGCCACCATTCCCAACCTGCTCTACAAAGGAAGTCTACCCTCCACACGGTGTCCAAACCCACCCCCCTCACCGGGCTTGGCCTTCTGTCACAAACCAAACAGCAGCAAGATAACCAAGTTCAGCTCAAATCTTCTCCCCAGGCTTGGTGGCTCCTAAGGTTCCTCCCACAGGACTACTCAGCCCACACCCTAGATCCTCTTTCCCCAGAAAGCCACTCCCAGCTCCCTTCTGTCCAAGTAGGGTAACGAGCTACCTGCACCAGCAACTCAGCAAACGCCCTTAGCACTTTCATAACGGACTAGAACCCTGCTACCAAGATGAGGTGCTTCAGGTCAACCCAGCTACCCTGATCCCACGTCCCTTTTGTGTTCACTTCCTGCAAATACTCTCCAGGATGAGCTTTTAGCGGCAGGAATGTTTATGGAAGCAGCAAATTTTAAGTGAATGTTCGGATGCGTCATGGCTCCATTCTCCTTTTAGGTGGGGCTCCCTGGCCAGATTACAGCTCCCATGATGCACCACAGCATCCCTTCTTGTTGAGAAGAGGCAGTGCATCATAGGAGATGAAGTCCGACAGGGGAGCCCAACCCCTATAGGAGAATGGAAGCATGGAGCACCAGGACTACAACTCCCATGAGATCCCCTGGCAGCATTTCAGAATTGCAATATTTTGGCTTGGGGGCGTTTGGTTTTTTTGACGGAGAATTGAAGTTTTCTGCCAGAGGGAAACAATTTTTGTGGAAAATGTAGTTTACTCAATAACTCAAGTTTCCATTGAAAACCAGGCTTGGCGGAAAAACAGCCCTAACTTGAAACCCGAACCCAGATTTGGATCCCCAACCCATCCCCTGTAGGCTGGCACCCTACTGAGTCCGAGATGTGGGTGCTCATTTGTGACGTGCATATGGCTTTCTCTTGCCCAGTAGCTGCGGTTAATAGCTACACACTGAGAGGCGTGGATGAGCTGGAGGCGAGATTCCCCATTCTGGATCAGTCAGCGGGCGAGGTAAAAGGCCCGTTGCTGGGGCGGGGTTATGCTTTGAGATCTGACAGAGGTGCCATGGATGCTGAGACTAAAGAAACAACCGCAAAACCATCCCGTTTTCCTTGTCATAACTCGTGGGTTCTATTCTGGACTCTGGGAGGGGGGAGTAGGGTCTAGTGATTAGAAAATAGGGGGCTGAAAGTCAAGACTCCTGGTTTCTATTCCCAGCTGTGTAGCCTTGGGCGACTCACGTCCCAGTTCCGTGACTCAGTTTCCCCACCTGCGGAAGGGGGATAATCTCTGCTACCCTGTAGGGAGCTGATGAGCCTCAGTTCATTCGTGCTTGTAAAGTACTCCGGGAGCTCTAAGAGCAGGCCCTCCTATTATTGTCGAATACTGGGGGGAGAAGCTGCCAATTTCATCCTGGTTGGCACCCCTGGTTTGGATGTATGTAAAAAAGTTATTGAGAGACTTGAGTGTGTGGGCATCATCATTACAGATAAGCAGCGGTCCGGCCTGCTGCCATACAGACCGCCCCGACCGCGATGGCCCCGTCTCTGGTGCTGGGGGAGGTAACTGTGCCAGGGTATTTTCCCAAAAGCACATATCCAGGTGGCATGCACACCTGCCATACATGGCATTGCCACCAGAGGGCGCCCCCAGACAGCTCTTTGCAGCTGAAAGCCATTGCCAGGGCCCCAGAGGCAAAGGATGCGGTTGTGGGTCAGAGATCTCCTCTCCCTCTGGCTGCCCTGGGAGATGGGGAGACGCCAGGCCTAGCGCGTGGTTCCCCTGCTCCCAGCCTGGCTGCACCAGTCTGCATTGCCCGTAACTCTGCGCTGAGCA
>NW_020693484.1:0-2969 GCF_002925995.2 Terrapene triunguis
GGCAAACTTTTTTAGCCCTTAATTGGCAGGAATGAGTTATTGAATCTGAGGCCTGGTCTACACTAGGCTTTTATGTCGACTTTAGCGCCGTTATATCGAATTAACCCTGCACCCGTCCACACCAGGAAGCCATTTAGTTCGACATAAAGCTCTCTTTAAATCGATTTCTGTAATCCTCCCCAACGAGAGGATTAGCGCTAAATTCGACATGGCCATATCGAATTAGGCTAGGTGTGGATGGAAATCGACGGTAATAGCTCCGGGAGCTATCCCACAGTGCACCACTCTGTTGACGCTCTGGACTGCAGTCAGAGCTCGGATGCTCTGACCAGCCACACCCCCGGGAAAATTTGAATTCATTTTCATTTTCCTGTCTGGGCAGTTTGAATCTCAGTTCCTCTTTGGACATCGAGGGGAGCTCAGCAGCAGTGGCAACTATGCAGAGCTCTCCAGCAGAGATGGCCGTGCAATCTAATAGAAAGAGGGCCCCAGCATGGACTGATCGGGAAGTCTTGGATCTCATCGCAGTGTGGGGCGATGAGTCCGTGCTTTCAGAGCTGCGCTCCAAAAGAAGGAATGCTAAGATCTACGAGAAGATCTCCAAAGCCATGGCAGAGAGAGGCTACAGCCGGGATGCAACGCAGTGCCGCGTGAAAATCAAGGAGCTGAGACAAGGCTACCAAAAAACCAAAGAGGCTAACGGACGCTCCGGATCCCAGCCCCACACATCCCGTTTCTACGAGGCACTGCATTCCATCCTAGGTGCGGCCGCCACCACTACCCCACCCCTGACCGTGGACTCTGAGGATGGGATATTGTCCGCGGCCGGTTCCTCAGCGGACGGGGAAGAGGAGGAAGGAGATGAGGAGGACGAGGCAGTCGACAGCGCTGGCACCGCTGATTTCCCCGACAGCCAGGAGCTCTTCATCACCCTTACCGAGATCCCGTACCAACCGTCCCCATCCCTTACCCCGGACACAGAATCAGGGGACGGATCAAGCAGTAAGTGCTGTAAACATGTAAACATTTATTTAAAACAGAACGGTAATATTTATACTATTAACAATGTATATTTATAAAAGTGCTGTAAACTAGTAAAAAAATAATCAGGTACAAAACAGGAATATTTACAAAGGTAACAAATGGGTTTTCATGATTTCTCTGTCTTAGGCTCTTCTCAATTTAGTCCCAAGTATTTTAAAAAAATTTCACAATGTCCGTTACTACATGATTCCCAGGCCCAAGACGCTCCACTCCAAAGTCCCAGTGCACCTACGCGAAAATCCGGTCAATGTGGCCGGGGATCGACGAGAAATCCTCGTAGGAGAACTCCTCGTAGGTCTCGTGGAGGTAGAGCTCAAGCCTGTTGATCAGGTTCCGGGGTAGGGCGATCTTAGTGGGCCCTCCGTGGTAGCAGACATGCCCCCTCCACGCCACAATCAAGTACTCCGGGATCATGGCCCGACATAGCATGGCGGCATACGGCCCCGGTTTCTGCATGCTTTCCCGCAGCATGCGTTCTCTCTGGGTGTCCGGGATCCTCAGAAGGGTGATGTCGCTCATGACGCCCTGCTTTGAATTAGGGAGGGGAATGTTAGTATTGGGACTGCTTTACAGCCACGCGGTGGAGGGAGAGGGGCAGCATACAGGGATCTTTCCCTGGGACAGCCGCGAGGGGGTGGGACAGGGGCAGAGTTGATGCTGTCCTGATTGCTGGGAGCAGAGACTGGCATTGCTTTCAATGTGAAAGGAGGCCAGTGCTACTGCTGGAGTTTTAAGCAGCCACAAGTCTGCGGCTTACCATTATTGCCCGCTCCAGAAGTTCAGGTCTCCAGCCACAGTTCTCTGAACACTCCAAGACCTCCGCAAGTCCACAGGCACTGAAGGCGACGGCCGAAAATTCGACCTTGTCCTGAGTGCGCATGTGAGAGGTTCAGTGCATGGTCTTGTTCACAGAGAAAGACTAGGTTCTTTGTATACAATTTCATTTATCTGTCTCAGGAATTCACTCCCTTTTTAAAATTCACACAGACACATCTGCGACTGTCTCCCAACCCAGCCTGTCAGCACACTCCCAGAGGCTAGCGCAGATTAGGCGGAGGAAGAAGAAGACGCGTGAAGACATGTTCTCAGAACTAATGGGCTGCTCCCGAGCCCAGGCAGCCCAGCAGACACAGTGGAGGGAGAACTTGTCACAAATGCACCGAGCAGTCATGGAACGGGAGGAGAGGTGGCGTCAGGAGGACCAACAGGCTACTGAAAAGCTGCTTGGACTAATGAGGGAGCAAACGGACACGCTCCGGCGCCTTGTGGATGTTCTGCAAGACCGGAGGCAGGAGGACAGAGCCCCGCTGCAGTCTATCTGTAACCGCCCTCACCCGCCACCAAGTCCCACACCACCCTCACCCAAAGTCCAAAGAAGGAGGGGCGGCAAGGGCCGTTAAAACTTTCAGTCAACCCCTGCAGACTGCTCTAGCACTAGAAGGCTGACATTCCCCAAAATTTCATAAGTCCTTTCCTACCCACCTCACACAAGCCCCCGTCCAAGTTTCACCCCCCACGTTTCATGTCTGGTTCGCAATAAAATGTTTGTTTCTCTCCATTACTGTTTCAGTCAGGTTCTTTTGAGGGAGAGTCTGTCTGGAGGGGGGGAAGGGGCTTGGTAATTGGGCAGGACAGTGACCTTTAGCAGGGTACAGAGGCGGTGTCAGGTCCAGCATCAGGACACATACACAGTGCAGTCACTGGTTACCCTGGTCAGTCTGGGAGGTGTTTTTCATGTTCTCCATTGAAATAACCAGTCCACCAGTGCGGAGCCTGTCATTCCGGGAGTTTAGAAGCATCATTTGCATCAGAACACTGAACCCGCCCCCCGCCACAGTCTGCGTCCCCGGTTTAAAATATTCCCGCGAAAACAGCAACACAGACAACGGTGTTCATTAACAAAATCGAAATGATTTTATTTTTTG
>NW_020693485.1:0-5400 GCF_002925995.2 Terrapene triunguis
TTTTACTTACTAGTTTGAAATAGGAGAGACTTGTTTAGAAAGATGGGGAGAACCTGGATTGATGTCTGGTCCCTCTCAGTCCCAAGAGCGAACCACCCCTTAAAACAAAGAGCACACACAAAAGCCTTTCCCCCCCCAAGATTTGAAAGTATCTTGTCTCCTTATTGGTCCTTGGGTCAGGTGTCAGCCAGGTTACCCGAGCTTCTTAACCCTTTACAGGTAAAAGGATTTGGAGTCTCTGTACACAGAGAGCTGTTACCCTTCCCTTTATAGTTATGACACGCCCCCCAAATCACAGATAGTGTTGGACGTTCGGTTCCACACTGGCTGTGATTTCTTCCTGGAGTTCTAGGAGAAAACAGAGTTAATAAGACACATGTACCTTTAGACATACTACTGATTATATAAAAACTAACAATATGTTTCATTCCAAGAACAATTGTTAACCAGTTAACTCTGGGAAACTTTCCCGGGAGAGTGCATCAGCCACTTTGTTAGAAGCTCCCGAAATGTGTTGTATTTCAAAATCAAAATCTTGGAGAGCTAAACTCCATCGAAGAAGTTTTTTGTTATTTCCCTTGGCGGTATGAAGCCACTGTAGCGCAGCATGGTCTGTTTGTAGTTGGAAACGCCGTCCCCAAACATATGGGCGTAGCTTTTCCAGCGCGTACACAATGGCGTAGCATTCCTTTTCGCTGATTGACCAGTGACTTTCCCTCTCAGACAGTTTTTTGCTGAGAAACACGACAGGATGGAATTCTTGATCCGGTCCTTCCTGCATTAAAACTGCTCCCACGCCTCTCTCGGAAGCATCTGTGGTTACTAGGAACGGTTTGTCAAAGTCTGGGGCCCTTAGCACAGGGTCAGACATGAGTGCTGCCTTAAGCTGGTTAAAGGCCTTTTGACACTTATCAGTCCACTGAACTGCATTTGGCTGTTTCTTTCTGGTTAGGTCTGTCAGCGGGGCGGCGATTTGGCTGTAGTGTGGTACAAATCGCCTATAATATCCGGCCAAGCCTAAGAAGGATTGGACCTGTTTCTTTGACTTTGGAACCGGCCACTTTTGGATAGCATCCACTTTGGCCTGTAGGGGATTTATAGTTCCTTGACCCACCTGGTGCCCCAGGTACGTCACTCTGTTTTGGCCTATTTGACACTTTTTAGCCTTAACAGTTAGTCCTGCCTGTCGGATGCGCTCGAAGACTTTTCCCAGGTGCTCCAGGTGTTCTGTCCATGAATCAGAAAAAATAGCCACATCATCGAGGTAGGCAACTGCAGATTCTCCCAATCCCGCTAGGAGACCATCTACAAGTCTTTGGAAGGTGGCGGGTGCATTTCGCAACCCGAAAGGGAGTACATTGAATTCATACACCCCTGCCTGGGTGACGAAGGCGGACCTTTCCTTAGCGGGTTCATCTAGTGGTACTTGCCAGTACCCTTTGGTTAAGTCTAAAGTAGAGATGAATTGGGCATGTCCCAATTTTTCCAATAGCTCATCTGTGCGTGGCATTGGATAGTTGTCAGGACGAGTTACAGCATTTAGCTTACGGTAGTCCACGCAAAAGCGTATTTCCCCATCTGGTTTGGGAACTAGAACCACTGGAGATGCCCATGCACTGTTAGAGGGGCGGATTATACCCATCTGTAGCATGTCCTGGATCTCCCTTTGTATAGCCGCTTGGGCATGAGGTGACTCCCGGTAGGGTGGGGTTCTAATTGGGTGAGCATTACCTGTGTCAATGGAGTGGTATGCCCGTTCGGTCCGTCCTGGAGTGGCTGAGAAAATCGGTGCAAAGCTTGTGCACAGCTCCTTGATCTGCTGTCGCTGCAGACGTCCCAGGGTCGTGGAGAGGTTCACCTCTTCCACGCCACCATTCTTTGTTCCTTCGTAGTAGACACCTGCAGGCCACTCCGCGTCATCTGTTTCCTGGGCTGTAAACTGGCAAACGTTTAATTCTCTGGAATAAAAGGGCTTAAGAGAATTAACATGGTATACCTTAGGCTTTATGTTGGAGGTGGGGGAGGCTATGAGATAGTTAACAGCTCCTAGGCGCTCCTGGACCGTGAATGGTCCTTCCCAAGACGCTTCCATTTTATGGGCCTGTTGCGCCTTTAAGACCATGACTTGGTCTCCTACTTTGAAGGACCGTTCTCTGGAATGTTTATCATACCAGGCCTTTTGCTCTTCCTGAGCATCCTTTAGGTTTTCTTTAGCAAGGGCTAAAGAGTGTCGGAGGGTGTTTTGTAGGTTGCTTACAAAGTCTAGAATGTTAGTTCCTGGAGAAGGCGTAAACCCCTCCCATTGCTGCTTCACCAACTGTAATGGCCCCTTAACCTCGCGGCCATACACAAGTTCAAATGGTGAAAACCCTAAACTGGGATGTGGAACAGCCCTGTAGGCAAAAAGCAACTGCTGCAACACTAGGTCCCAATCATTGGAGTGTTCATTTACGAATTTACGTATCATGGCCCCCAAAGTTCCGTTAAACCTCTCCACCAGACCATTGGTTTGATGGTGATGAGGGGTGGCAACCAAGTGATTCACCCCATGAGCTTCCCACAGGTTTTTCATTTTCCCTGCCAGGAAATTAGTTCCCGAATCTGTAAGGATGTCGGAGGGCCACCCTACCCTGGCAAAAATGTCTGCTAATGCCTGGCACACACTTTTAGCCTTGGTGTTGCTTAAGGGTACAGCTTCCGGCCATCGGGTAGCAAAATCCATGAAAGTCAGTACGTACTGCTTTCCTCTGGGTGTCTTCTTTGGGAAAGGACCCAGAATATCCACAGCTACTCGCTGAAATGGGACCTCAATTATGGGTAGTGGCTGGAGAGGGGCTTTAACCTGGTCTTGGGGCTTTCCCACTCGTTGGCACACCTCACAAGACCGGACATAATTAGCAACGTCCTTGCCCATTCCCTCCCAGTGGAAGGACTTCCCCAACCGGTCTTTGGTTCTGTTCACCCCAGAATGGCCACTGGGATGATCATGGGCTAAGCTCAAGAGCTTTACCCGATACTTAGTGGGAACTACCAACTGTCTTTGAGGATGCCAGTCTTCCTGGTGCCCACCAGAAAGAGTCTCCTTGTATAAAAGTCCTTTTTCTACAACAAACCGGGATCGGTTAGAAGAGCTGAGAGGCGGTGGGGTGCTCCGCGCCACCGCCCAAGCTTTCTGAAGGCTGTCATCTGCTTCCTGCTCGGCCTGGAACTGTTCCCTTGATGCTGGAGACATCAGTTCCTCCTTGGACTGTGGACTGGGGCTTGGTCCCTCTGGAAGCGATGCAGGTGCTGGGGCTGTTTTCATTGACTGTGAACCGCTGTCCTCTGGCGCACTATGTGGTATCTCAGGCTCTGGCTGAGCCTCTTGGGTAGGGTTATCTGCTGCTTCCGCCAGTTCAGGCTCGCTGGTGCCCTCTGGCATTGGAGTTGTAGACGGGGTTGCAAGCGCTGGACTCAGTGCTGGCAATGGCTCTGGTGCTGGTTGCGTTGTCAGTTCCGGTTCCGGGACTGGCTTTGGCTGGGTCTCTGGGATTGGATCCACTACGGCTGTTGCAGTCGTTGGCAGGGGATCCGGTTCCACCACCTGTGTTTGGGTCTCCGGTAACACCGACGGGGCTCTGGTGGACGGCTCAGGAACAGGGATGGGGGTGAAAGCTTGCTTAGCCTGGCTGCGGGTGACTATTCCCACCCTCTTGGCTAGCTTCACATGGTTTGCCAAGTCTTCCCCCAGCAGCATGGGGATGGGATAATTGTCATAGACTGCAAAAGTCCACATTCCTGCCCAGCCCTTGTACTGGACATGCAACTGGGCTGTAGGCAAGGTTACAGACTGTGACACGAAGGGTTGAATTGTCACTGTAGCCTCCGGGTTGATGAGTTTGGGGTCCACTAGGGATTGGTGGATAGTTGACACTTGTGCCCCAGTATCCCTCCAAGCGATAACCTTCTTTCCGCCCACTCTCAAGGTTTCCCTTCGCTCCGAGGGTATGAGAGAGGCATCTGGGTCTGGGGATCTTTGGTGTGACTGGGGTGTAATGAACTGTAATCGGTTGGGGTTCTTGGGGCAGTGAGCCTTTATATGCCCCAGTTCATTACATTTAAAACATCGCCCTGCTAAGGTATCACCGAGGCGATGTTGGTTGGTGGAGACTGGTGGGGTGGGGTGAGAAGGCGTCTGGGGTTTCCCTTGGGATGTGGGTGGGGCCTTGAGTTGTCCCCGGTGATAAGGTTTTGTTTCGGCTTGCCCCTTCTGATATTCGCTCCAACTGCTACTAGCTTTTTTCTTTTCTGTCACCTCCACCCATTTGGCTCCAATCTCCCCCGCCTCGGTTACAGTTTTGGGCTTCCCATCTAGGATGTACCTTTCTATTTCCTCAGGAACACCCTCTAAAAACTGCTCCATTTGCAATAGGAAGGGCAACTCTTCCGTAGATTTAACATTTGCTCCTGATATCCAGGCATCCCAATTTTTTCCAATGTGGTAGGCATGTCGGGTAAATGACACATCAGGTTTCCACCTTAGGGCTCTGAACCGCCGACGGGCATGCTCAGGTGTTAGCCCCATTCTGATTCTGGCCTTGTTTTTAAAAAGTTCATAACTGTTCATGTGTTCCTTAGGCATTTCAGCCGCCACCTCTGCTAAGGGTCCACTGAGCTGCGGTCTCAGCTCTACCATGTACTGGGTTAGAGGGATGCTGTATCCAAGGCAGGCCCTTTCAAAATTTTCTAAGAAGGCCTCAGTATCATCGCCTGCCTTGTAGGTGGGGAATTTCCTGGGATGGGAAGTGGTACCTGGAGAGGAGTTGTTAGGATGGTCTGCTGCATCCTGCCTAGTCCTTGCTGCTTCCAGTTCCATCTCTCTCTTGTGGGCCTCCTGTTTGGCTTTTTCTTCTCTTTCATGGGCCTCCTGTTTGGCTTTTTCTTCTCTTTCATGCTGCTCTGCCTCGAGTTTTTTAATTTCAAGCAGTCTCTGTTGTTTTCTCTCGTTTTCTTCTGCTTCTAGTCTGGCCAGTTCTATTTTGTTAGTTACTTCTTTGGCAGTCATTTTCCTGTTTTCTTGTGCTGGGTCACACCCTCTGCAGTTGACTGAAACTGGGATGTACTTAGCTCTGGCTGCTGCTGAGTTAACAGAGACTTTCTAACAAGCTACTCCCGAGGATGTAAAAAAGAAAAAAAAACAATTCAGCCTGTAAATCACCTTTACCAGTTCAAAGTTTGCTCCCTTTGAACCCTTCTCTTAACAAAGGACCTCGTTAAAAAAACTTAACACCTCTGCCTTCAGGCAAGGAGAGATAAGATATGCATCTACCTTCAGCTCTGCTCTCCAAGCAGCTAGAAGGAAAAAAAAAATCTCTTACTGGCTTTTGGGTTTAAACGATCCCACCTCTGCCACCATGTCAA
>NW_020693486.1:0-1830 GCF_002925995.2 Terrapene triunguis
CACTCACCAGTTAAGTGTGTTTGGGGCCCACAAACAAGACCCATGTGATTTTGAGTCAGCACTATTCAGGCCCTGCCCCTGGCTCTGGGTTTCTAGGCCCACTCTCGCAGTGCAGCTTCCGTTCTAGTGCCTCCATCTGGGAGCAGAAACCTGCACACCAAGCACTAAGGCCCTGAGGCTAGCTTTGGCTCAGCTCCCCCAGACTCTTCAATTGCTTCAGCCCATGCTTCCCTCAGCTCCCCCTTGGGCGCACGCTGTTTCCAGTTTCTCCTTTTTGAGTCTCATGATCGCAAAAGGAAACAGCCCCAGGCCTTGAAAAAGGGGTTGTGTGACATATGGCCAGAAAGAGTTAAGCAACTTGCAGGCTATTGACCCAGATTGACCCTTTAGAGACAGGTTAGAAAAGTATGTAAATAGTAATTAGGACCATTCCACCTTTAATAGGCTAGAGCTTTGAAATATAGACTTGTATTATTAAAGAACTGGAAGAAGTTAGTGACTTTAGTAGTCTCTGTTTACTGACAGCTTGTTAGAATTTAGCAGTGTAACCAAATGATTCCTGTCTAGAGCTGTATTCGATTAATTCAGAGATGAAAAGGAAATATTATTAGATGGAACTTAGGTGCAATAATATCATTTTCTTTATGTCTCTTTAAAGTTTCTTGTGAACTCTCTATAAACTTCTTAATGGATAATAACCTTATGTTAATCCACATAGTTAATTACCAGTGATGTTTAGGAAATAGAAGGTTACTTCAAATGCCTATTGTTCACTCAAGTACTGCTGTGCTGCCCACGAACTGTATAAAGGGCTCTTGGAACCTGATCCTTTTTACCTCGGATCTGCTTAAGCATCATCAGGGGAAGCTTGAGTCACAAGCCTCTGGTCTCCAGTTATTCCCTGGACCGCCCTGATAATGAATATTTCAACATTGGACTATGATCTTGTTAGGTAAAAAGCAAGTCCTTACTCACCTCTCCAGCACCCGAGTTCGTGCGGAGTTGGTATGGGCTCACAATCTGTCAGAGACCAGACACCAATTCATTGATCAACGGGCTCACACTATCCTTAGCTTAAAAGACTTCAGAGTAATGTGGCAAGTTTATTAGGGGTGAGCATCAATATTTATACACAAAAGTAAACAAAGTGATTAACAGATCATAATGGTCATGCATAATCAATCAAGATTCTACAGGATAAAACAGGTTAAAATGTAGATTCAAAAAGACAAAAGGGGAGATGGCTACTTAAGGGGAGGGGGGTGTCATGAGTAGTTCGCAGGTCAGAGCTTTGATTAAAAGTTCAGACAGAGACATCAAGTCTGGGTTAAGTTTAAGCTCATCAAAAGTTCAGACTCAACATTCTCTTGACTAAGGGTATGTCTACACTACGAGGGTAATTCGATTTTATTTAAATCGAATATGTGGAATCGATATTGCAAAGTCGAACGTGTGTGTCCACACTAAGGACACACTAAGGACAGTAATTCGACTTTGTGAGTCCACACTAACGGGGCGAGCGTCGATATTGGAAGCGGTGCACTGTGGGCAGCTATCCCACAGTTCCCGCAGTCCCCGCTGCCCATCGGAATTCTGGGTCGAGCCGCCAATGCCTTCTGGGTAAAAAAAATTTGTCGTCATCCGTCCGTCACTAACGCCCTCCCTCCCTCCATGAAAGCGCCGGCGGGAAATCAGTTCGCGCACTTTTCTGGTCAGTGACAGCGCGGACGCCACAGCACTGCGATCATGGATCACGCTGCGACCATCGCTGCACTTGTGGCCGTTCTCAACACCTCGCAGCTTATCATACACCTTTCCCTGAGGCAGATG
>NW_020693487.1:0-5750 GCF_002925995.2 Terrapene triunguis
TTGTTATACAATCTCTAATTTATAATATTATGTTAACCAACAATATGGTAATACTTATAAATGATATAATTAATTATTAATATTTTAAATGAGAGATTGAACAATAATTTATATTATAAATACATTATTAGTAATTATTTATTATAAATTAGAGATTGTATATTATATATGTTAATATACAATTTTTATAATAATTAACAAATAATCATAACTAAATGATTACTATTTATCATTTATAACACTTTATATCATAAATGATAAATTAGTATTATAAATTAGGGACTATATATTAACACTACTTTATATTATACATGAGAAATTAGTCATTATTTATTAAGTATTATAAATTAGGGACTATATATTATATATTAAAATACTTTATGTTCTAAATGATACCTTATTAGTAAGGCTAAGCTTTTGTCACTATTTTGTTACTATTTTTAGTAAAAGTCAGGGACAGGTCACGGCTTCCGTGAATTTTTCTTTTTTGCCCGTGACCTGTCCCTGACTTTTACTAAAAATATCCCGGACAAAATGGGGATCGGTGTGGCCCACACCGCCTGATGCGGGGCAGCTGCACCGGGGCTGCGGGGTTCCCCTGCCACCCGCAGCTCAGGGGTTTCCCCGCTGCAGCCAGGAGCTGCAGGGGCCGCCAGAGGCGGTGGAGGTACCCCACAGCTCCCTGGCCCCACGGGCAGCGGGGGACCCCGCAGCTTCCGACCACCGCAGGCAGAAGTCATGGAGCTGGCTGGAAGTCACGGATTCCATGACTAAATCAGTCTTAATGATTAGTAATTATCGACCGTTCATTGTAAATTAGCGCTGGTATACTCACTCTGTATTAACCACCAATCGTACTTTCTATTAGATGATAAACGCTTGATTCTTCTCCTCGCCTTCGGCCTGTCTCTCTGGGGCTGGTTGGTCTCCATTCCCGTCTGTCTTGGAGCAGTTCCTGAGACGCTGCTGTTCACCAAACCTCAGCTAGCGTTGGGTCTCTTCCAACCCCACAGCTAACGTAAACCCCTCGTTTCCTGGCTGTTCTTCCGATCTTCTTCCCCCCTGGCCAAACCGTCCAAGCTGGATCCCCTCACCGATTCTAGAATCAGTGCCAGCTTCATCCTTCCCTGAATTCATTCGTTCCGAGCACAGTTTGGCCTTGTTACTCCCAGGGTCCAGTTGAATGGGTTTATTCCCACTCTCTGCACGATCTACCTCAGTCACTTCCTCCGTCCCCAGCATTCGGCACCATACCCGCTGCAGTCCCGATTACCGACTCCTAGTTCTGACTTGGCATTGTGCGGGCCAGCCTCCTCCCACGGATCACGCCTCACCTTTCTTTATGTACTCAGCCCCTTTCCTGCTTTGCTTCTAAGATCCTTGCGGAGTGCCCCATTTTCCTGCTGCAGGGGCTGGCGCCAGGTTGGCCGCTGGCCATAAGCCTTTGCCAAAGACATGAGAAATGACTGATTGGTTGTGTTAATTATTAATATTTTGTTGTAAAGCCCAGATTGCACGTTTAATGAACAGCGATGAGTCTTGTTACACCTCGCCTTGGAAGGGGTCAGTTTTTATCAGTAAACATTGATAAAAGTCAATTTCACCCACGCAAACGGATGGAAAAACTTCCTATCGATGAGCATCGAACTGTCCAGACGGGTGACGTGAGACCAGCGCTGCTGGGGAACAGAGCGGACCTGGAGTTCAGGGTATTTGCCTTGTCCATGTCGACAAGGAGTGTTGTAACGGGTAGAAAGCTTTCACTTTTTGAAATCACCGTTTAGTCATCAAATAATTATTGTCCGACCCGCCCTGTTGTGTGACTGCCCCGTAACTTCCCGCAGCAGTGAACATTTAAATCAGGGGGAAAAATGTAAAATGCTTTAAATAAAAAATTGATGTGTCAAAAATTCTAAAACTCAAATTGTCAAGCCTAATTATATGTTAACCATTAGTTAATTATTAATAAGTATTAATTATTGCTATACTCTCATCAGATCTTGGATGATAGATTATCAATGATCAGTTACCGATTATTATAACCAGGTGACAATGTGTTGGGTACAAATCGATAGCTGCTCAGTAAAATTAATCAGATGAAAGAATGTGACGGAAAAGAAATAACAAAAATAACAAAGATAAATTGTGGAGTGGGAAATTTCTGTAGCAGGTTACAAACAAAAAGTTAAGTAACAAAAATAACTTTACCCAGATTTTAATTTTTAAAATGTTGTAGGTGAAATTTAACCAATTTGCTAAAAGAATTGAGAGCGAGAAAATACTAAACAACAGAGTCAAAACTAAATCATCCTTGAGGGGGATAAATCACTGGTACGGGGCTGTGATCCAGCACAAACCCTAGAGGGGAAAGGGCCCCCCAGAGCCAGCGCCCCACTCCCAAACCTGGACGCTTCTTTGGATCAAGATATATTTCCCCCCACGTCTTGTGGTGAAAGAGGCAGATTTGTGGGGGCAGGCGGGACCAAGGAGACCTGGGCAGCACTTCTGACCCGTTAGCCCGGTCTATTATTGGTGTATCAGGGTAGGACTGAGGACCCCACCGCGCCAGGCGCTGCACAAACACGGAGACACTCCTGGCCCCCCAGCGCTCACCATCTAAGCATCAGCCCCCCCGGCCCGGATTTCCATCCCCGTGGGGCTGGGGGTGCAAGGCTCAGGTGCCCTTTGTTCTGAGGGACCCAGCCCCGCCCCCAGGGCGCAGGCAGGGTTGACCCATTTATAGAAGCTTCTTCCAGTGTCTTGTGTTTGGAACACTCCCCCCATACACCCCATGGGGAGGACAGGGCGGGGGAGGGGGGAGAAATTCGCTTATTTTATTTTCTTGGTACAAATGGTACCTTGGTACCCGAAATCTAAACAAAAGTAATGACTGTGTCCGTCCATCCATCCTCTGCTGAAGGGGCAATCTTACACACATCACCACCCGGGGAGTCTTGAACTCCCCCAACCCCTCCTCGAGGTTCCAGACTCCAGCTCAACAACCCCCCACCCAGGTCCAAGTGCCCCTCAATTCCAACCCGCAGCCCACTGCTATCCCAGCCCTGGGCTGCCTTCCCCCCCCAAGCTCTTCCAGTCCCCTCCCGCCTCTGTCCCTGGACCCACCTCCCGGTCTCTCTCAGCCCCCTTGCTTCATTTCTGCCACTTGCTGGCAGCTGTGGGGTCAGATTAACACAAGGGGGCCACGCCTGGGCTCGTTAACAGGTTTAATTAGGAAAGAGAGACACTGCAGAAAAGGACAGGCCCCCCCAGGTGGTGTGGGGAGCAGCTGAGCTGGGCTCTGGCTCAGGACCCCCGCGCACATCTCTTCTCCCCCTGGCTGGCCTGAGTCAGGAAAGCACCGTGGGGCACGGACCAGAGCAGGGAAGAAAGTTCCCTGGCTGGATTCCTTGCCCAGGCCAGATCCGAACGTGCGGAGACCCCATCCCCAGCTAGAGCTCAGAGGGGGACGGACAGGTTAGGACTCCACGGCTGGAGATGGGGGTCGCGCAGACCCGGGGCCACCAAGGGGATGGAGCATGCATGGGGGGGGCAGCAGTCGCTCCAGCCCCATTCAGGCCCAGAGAGCGAGACGCCTCCGCTAATCACACGCCTGAAGTGCCCAGAGCTTCCATACAGAGGCTGCTCCCAGAACCAGTGACGGGGGGCAGTGTTCAGATTTCGTGGCAGCAGGGCCACTCCCGCTTCCCAAGCAGCTCTGGGGGCTGTGGGTTCAAGGGAGCACAGAGCTGGGGGGCTCAGCAGCAGCACGTCTCCTTTCGAAGGACAATGTGGGGCCCTATCAAAGAAACCTGGGGGGCAGACATGCCCCAGGGCCACTCCTCGGCTGCGGTGTGAGGTAGGGGGCCCAGGACTTGTAGCCTGAATTCCATGTGGGGCCCAGGCCAGAGGTGCAGCGAGACCAGATCCACCCCCATTAAAGGGGGGTTTTAAACCAAGCTTCACCCAAAAGCAGTTTATTTTGCTCAAAGAAAATTCTGTATAAAAGAGCTTCCCCCCCCCCGCCCCACAAATACAAACAGCTGCCCAGACTCTAGGGCAGGAGAAAGGGAAACCATCCAGACAGGACTGAAACTGACCAGGGGGAGAGGGAAGGAAACTAACCAGCCTAATTTCCTTGCCCAGAGCAAATGCGAAGACCTGAACTCACCCACCCTGCGGCTCGGTGGAAATTCACGGTGCAAAGCGGCCCCCGGGGCGGTCAGGCAGGGACGGAAGGTTTCCTGCATTTGCTTTGGGTTTGTAAATGCTCTGGAGTTTAGCATCTAACCCAGGCCCTCGGGCTCTCCACCCCCAGTCGCAGACGCCAGGTGGGTTTAACTGAAAAGGGAACTCACGCGGGCGAAGGGGACTGGACACGGGGGGGAAGCCCACGCGGGTGAAGGGGACTGGACACAAGGGGAGCCCATGTGGGTGCAGACACCAGTTCGAAGGGATGTATTCGTAGGGCGGGCGAACAGCGAGAAGCCGGGTTCAAATCCCTTTGGGGGCGTCCGCACACAGACTCAATCCAGGCTTAACCCGATGGGTCGAAATGACAGCGCTGGCGGAAAAGGGGGGAGAGGAGCCGGGAGGGAAGGGCCTCGGAGATCGGGGGGGTACACTGAGGGGAACAGGGAGTCTGGCCAGAGGAGGTGGGTACATTCGGGGCGGCCCTGCCCCGGCACAGCCCAGCTCAGCCCCTGCTGTTGACATTGACGCAAACAGGAGGCCGAGGCAGGGACCAAGAACAGCTAAAACCGCCCCCGCCCAGCGTCTCGTCTGTACACAGGAGAGCTGCCAGCCCCACTGAGTCCGTGCCACCCTGCGCCAGCGGGATCCCCGAGCGCCACCCTACGCTCGCGGCACCACCACGTACGGCTGGTGCGGGATGAGCCGCTGACGCTCGTTGCAGGTGTAGATCCAGCGAGGGCGGACGAAGGAGAGGTTGGCGTTGTCGTTCAGAGCCTGCGGGGGGCAAAGGCAGGGCAGTGAGAACAGAGCACCAGGAGAGCATCTGATCAGCCCCCCCTGTTCTGAGCCCCTAGACCCCCACTCCCCTCTCAGAGCTGGGGAGAGAACCCAGGAGTCCTGGCTCCCAACCGCCACTGTTCTAATCACCAGACCCCCACTCCCCTGTCAGAGCTGGGGAGAGAACCCAGGAGTCCTGGCTCCCAGCCCCCCTGCTCTGAGCCACTAGACCCCACTCCCCTCCCAGAGCCGGGGAGAGACCCCAGGAGTCCTGGCTCCCAGCCCCCCTGCTCTAACCACCAGCCCCCACTCCCCTCCCAGAGCCGGGGAGAGACCCCAGGAGTCCTGGCTCCCCGCTTCCAGCCAGTAGCCCCCACTCCCCTCCCAATCAGGGACAGAACCCAGGAGTCCTGGCTCCAAAGACTCTAGTCTACGCCCTGCATTAAACACCCAAATGCCATAAACAGGTTAAAGGCCCCGTGTCCCATTCCCTGTCCCCACGGAGCCAGCCAGTCCCCTGCCCGCTTCAGGGGAGGACATGTGTACCTCATCCATTAGGGGGCGCTATAGTGGTGCAGGGGGGCAGGGGCAGAGCAGGGGGAGCCCTCTCACCTCCTCGAAGGTGTCATCCCACTCCTGGGCCGTGATGACGTAGTTCACCCGCTCGCTCATGTAGCCCTCCACCTCCCTGGGAGCAGAACAGCAGCATCAGTGAGAACCCCTCGCTCCCGACCCACAGCCCCCCCCCCCCCCCCCCCCCCCCCCCCCCCCCCCCCCCCCCC
>NW_020693488.1:0-4883 GCF_002925995.2 Terrapene triunguis
CTGGATTGAGATCGAGATCATCGTGGGTGCTGCCTTCACCCTCATGATGCCATTGTTGCTGAGTCTGGTGTCCTACATCTGTATCATCTCCACCATCCTGAGAATTAGGTCCACTGAAGGCAGACATAAAGCCTTCTCCACCTGCTCCTCACACCTCATCGTGGTGACATTGTGCTCTGGGACTGCCCTTATCGTATATATACGCCCCAAGTCCAGCTATGGTCTGGGTCTGGACAAGTTGTTCTCTCTTTTCTATTCAGTGGGGATTGCGCTCTTGAACCCCATTATCTACAGCTTCAGGAACAAGGAGGTGAAAGATGCTTTGAGGAAAATAGCAATGAAAGTCTTTTTAAAAAATCAGATAATTTTTCTTCAGTCACATGAGCCTCTGAGAAATATTTCCCAAGTAGCATCTCAGCCATAATGGAGATGCTTCCCTTGTGTAATATAGTGCTGTAGTAAGAGGAGGCCCTGAGATATAAACCTTGGTATCAGAGGCCTGGTATGAGGCCTAAGGCCTGAACTAAAGTAATGGTCAAGACTTTGCTAACACAAAGCAAAGTTAAGCTGTGAGCCAGAGGCAGGCCCTGCTCACAGAAGCTGGCAAGGAAAGGGCTGATGCTGCAAAAAGAAACATACCTAAAAGGTACTGGACACCAGATATCAGAACATACACTATACTGGAACATTCCACAGACAACAAGGAACAGGCTGACCCATCCCAATGACAGGGCCAAAAGGGGAATATGATGGATAGTGTTGTTTTGTTCGAACCAACATGTACAAGGTGAGAGGCGGCACCTTACTATGTAGAGGGGTTGTACCTTGCTGCGTAGAGGGGTTGCACCTCAATACGTCAGGATTGATGTGTAACTTGTTTGTATCTGTGTATAAGAATGCATCCCTGAGTGGATATCTTTGTCCGGCCGAGGGGGCAGTGGAAAGTCCCGCCACTGAGCAGGGTCCATTGCCAAGAGGCATCTATTAGTAGTATGCCTGGTAGACTAAGTAATCTACGGGGAACTGCAATTGTGTCCAAGGTCGCAATAAACCTAGTCGACGTGACTTTGCATCTTACTAGACTCTGTGGTTATTGGGGGTTCTCTTCGGTTCTGCTGGGTCAGCTGTCTGCGCAGATCTGGGGCAGCACACAGAGGGAACACGTGCACGCAGCCGAGTGATATCAACATAGGAGAAAGCAGAGCACCACACCGGTAGCATCTGACAACAAGTGCTGGTGAAATTTACCGAGTTTTGTTTTTCCATGACATTTTTCCTTTAATGTTTTAATTTTAACAAAAGAAATGAGGAAAAAAAATTCATTTTTAGAATATTATTTTATTATTACTTGAATCCTTAAAATCTATTAATATTTTAGGGAAAAAACCAAAAACAAAATAAAAAGACAATATGAATGGACATTTCTTTTCTCTCGCCTCCCATTGCTTTACCAGGTCTAATTCACAAACATCTCAGTTCTATAGAAAAGTGCCCTTGGGTGGTTGACCTTTTCTGAATTTCCCAAATATTTTCTCAGAAATGTTGATGATAGAAATTGGTAGGGGGAAAAGGAACTCAAAATATTTAACTTTTTTGGGATAATGAGCCAGCTCTAACCATTATATTTTATGGCACCAGTGCTCCTCTTTCCTACAGGTAGTTTGACTTGGGCTGCTGTAGCAGGGACCTCATAATTGCATAGGTGGTTTAAAAGCAGAGCTGGAAAATAATTGGAATTCCTGTCCCCCAGGAAAAGCTGGCATTTCAACATTTGTTTTCATTCCAAATGAGGATAAAAAAAAATAAAAGTTTGAAATTTTTCACAGAATAGAAATTCTGAAAAAATTGTGATTTGGAAATATTGAAACATTTTATTAAGAAGATAAGAACTGCCATACTGGGTCAGACCAATGGTCCACCTAGCCCGTTATCTTGTCTTCTGACAGTAGCCAATGCCAGGTACTCTCAGAGGGAATGAACAGAACAGGTAATCAACAACAGCTTCTGGCAAACTGAGCCTAAGGAGACCATCCCTGCCCATCCTGGCTACTAGACATTGATGGACCTATCCCCATTAACTTATCCAGCTCTTTTTTGAACTCTGTTACAGTCTTGGCCTTCACAACATCCTCAAGCAATAGTTCCACAGGTTGACTGTGCGTTTTGTGAAGAAATACTTCCTTTTGTTTGTTTTAAACCTGCTGCCTATTAATTTAATGGGGTGACCCCTAGTTCTTGTGTTATGAGAAAGAGTAAATAACACTTCCTTATTTACTTTATCCACACTAGTCTTGATTTTATAGACCCCTATCAAATCATAACACATTTTGAGATTCCAGCAATAAAAATGTTTATTTTTGGTTCATTAAGCTGACCAGATGGCTCCATTCTCCCATCTGAAACAGGCTCATTGAATGTACTACCTCCCTCATAATCCACCCAGAGACATATGACTCCCATGATGCACCATGGAACGTGGGCAGGGGGAATTCCACATTGTATTACTGGTGATGTAGACCTCCAGGGAGCTGGAATTACAACTCCCAGAAGGCAATGCACCGATAGGGAAATGCGGTTTAATGTTTTGTTGAACTGCTTTGAAACAAATCATTTTGGGTCAGTTCCAAAAACCAAAATATTCTCATCTGAGTCGAACTGACCCAAAACCTAACATTCCCATTTTAAGTTTTCCAATGGAATTCATTTTTGTGGAAATTGCATTTTCTGCTAGAAAATCCATCCTACAAAAAATTCTCAAGCACCTCTACTTAAAAGCCTTCCCTATTTGACTTTGGGCTTAAATTGCAGCATTGGAGGTTTTAAAAAAAACAGGTTAGACAATCACCTGTCAGGGATGCTCTAGATAATACATAGTCCTGCCGTGAGTACGGGGATTGGACTAGAAGATCTGTCAAGGTCCCTTCCAGTCCTATGTTTCTATGATTCTATGATTCTCTGCTATTTTGAAAAGATCACAATTCAATATTTTTCCCAAGTAGATACTTATAGACAGTAATCAAGTCATTCCTCAGCCTTCTCTTTGTTAAGAAGAATAGATTGTTGTACAATGTATACTGGATAGTAGACCTTAGGGTGCAGCAGAGAGTGAGGGACTGAAAAGGGGCGGCTACATTGTATAATGTGCACTAGGAGCAGCAGAGGGTGAGGGGTGGGGAAGGGGCAGCTATACTGTATAATGGACACTGGAGGCAGCAGAAGATAAGGGAAGAGAAGGGGACAGGGCACGCTGTATATTTGCAAGATCATGTCACAAATTGCACAAAACTAGAGGCTGAGTCGAGAAGTTTTTAGAGCAGTGGTTTTCAACCTTTTTTTCATTTGTGGACCCCTGAAAATATTTGAATGCAGGGGCAGACCCTTTTGGAATTTCAAGCTGTGGTATCCAGACCCCTGCCATAGAAGTCTTAGACCGAAAACTGACTGAACAGAATTCAACTATAAATGTTGCACATGTTCGGAACGGAATTTGATGTTGCATGAGAAAGGGTGCTAAACTGTGGGCATCTATGCTAATGACAACACTCCGGGATTTGTCCTGTAGGAAGAGTATTCACATGCTTTTGATTGATCTGAAAAATGGAATTCCTTTTTTGGGATCTGAAACTTTATTTCCATAGTCACCTTTCGTGGCCCCCTTAGACATAGTCTGTGGAACACAAGTTGAAAACCACTATTTTAAAAAATTTGGCCCATGAACTTTGAAAATAGTCCAATCTTTTGTTGGTTCCACTTGAAACTTTGAAAGAAACATTAACAAAAAAAAACTTGGTCAAAAGATATCTCATTTTCCACCTGAGGCGAATAGACAGAATCTCTCTTCAGGGATCACAATGTAATGGATAAAATTGCTTTTGTTCACAGCTACATAAACATGTTAATAGATCCCTTTGGTAGCATGTGCCACAATACTTGTGAGATCCCTGAAACAGGAAGGAGTGGAAGGTGGGAGGAGAGTGAGAAAGAATAAAAATCCCCCGGGTCTTTTTGATTTGAAATTAACAATAACATGAGAGCCTACATCAAAGAAAGAGCTTCTTTCAGGAATGAATGATGACAATGGATCACTCTCATTAGTAAGTGTTTATTTAGTTATGATTGCTATTACAGTGCACAGGTACATATGTGATGTCTGTCTTAGACATAGCTGGATGCAGGATGGATGGATGGAAGCTGTGTACTACATGTGTGTGTGAGAGTGCAATCGAATGGAATATATCTGCTCACTGTTCAAGACAGAACAGGTGAAATGTCTCTTTCAAAACAGGTACATTTTTCATTCTATATTTTTAGTGGAAATTTTCACCAAAATAATCCATTTCCTAAAAATAAAATAAAATAAACATATTTTCATTGAAAAAGAGATAATCTCCAAAGTGTTATTTTTTAAAATTATGTTTGACAACCAAAAACAAAACAAATCAAAACAAAAATTGGAGATTGTGTTTTTTTCAATGAAAACTCAAAACACTTCAAAAATGTTGAAGAAAAGAGAAAACACTTTCATTTTCATCAAAATTGTCCATGAAGGAAAATATTTCCCCAACCAGCTCTTTTGTTTCTGGCAAGCTTCTCATCTTTGCATTGTTACATAAGAACGTAAGAATGGCCATCCTGCATCAGACGAATGGTTCATCTAGCCCAGTATCCTGTCTTCCCACAGTGACCAATACCAGGTGCTTCAGAGGGAATGAACAGAACAGGTAATCATCAAGTGATCCATCCCTGGTCGCCCATTCCCAGCTTCCAGCAAACAGAGGCTAGGGACACTTCAGAGCATGGTTTTGCATCCCTTATCAAGTTCTTTTTTGAACCCTGTTATAGTTTTGGCCTTAAGAACATTCTGTGGCAAAGAGTTCCACAGG
>NW_020693489.1:0-9795 GCF_002925995.2 Terrapene triunguis
CGCCGCGCTCCCCCCGCCGCCCCTTACCAGGTGCTGCCCCAAGCATGTGCTTGGGTGCCTGGTGCCTGGAGCCGGCCCTGGTGGGAAAGCAGCTCATGCAGCATCGGGTTCTCCTTTCTGTTCTCTGCTCACTCTGCAATAGTCTCTCTTCTGGTAATTTAGCCCTCCAGCCAGACCCCCCATTTAGTTCACCCCTTGTGGGGTTAAAAAGTCCAACAGGACCTCTGTCCAAATGCCATTTCCAGATGGAGTTCAGCCCTAGCATGGGGCTCTGTGCCACTATACCAGTGGCTGGCAGGGGAACCCAGGTGCACCCACTACACCAAATTTCATCCCAGAGACTCAATAACCAGCAGTCCAGGTCTGCTCAATCCCCACCTCCTGTTGCTCTTTCCCTGCACTCCCTCCTACCCAGCCTCTCTGTCTTCCCTGGCCTGTTTCTGGGTTTACCACAGAATCGTACTCTACTCCCCCTGGCTACTTCGCCCCGTCCTAGCCTCTTGCTAGACTCCTTACACCATGGCAGGATCTCAGGGATTACTTACCCCCTGGATTTTCTCCTTGCCCCTGTCAGCCTCCCTCATCCCAAGAAATGACTGATGCCTCTTTCCCCTGCAGCCCCCTTCTGCTCTCAGCCTCCTGGCTTTATAGTGCCCCAGCCATTACCCACTGGGCTTCACTCTTACTTAACCCTGCCCCTCCATCTGGGAGGTGATGCCAAGTAACCTAATTGGCCACTCAAGCCCCCATTAACTCTATTAGGGTTGGTGTGGGTTGCACACCTCATCACATGCCCACAGAAAATTTTGTTTTCTTTCAGCACTTTCACCCTGCTCTGGCTAGGTCTTCAGTGCAAAAAAGGTGTGATTTTACATTGAGAAAGCTATCTCCATGTAAAATCCTAGTGGAGATGGGGCACTAGAAGTTTTACCTCAATGGAGCTAGCTGAAGTCAACCCCAAGTGGGGGATACAGAGAGTTGACTTTGACTTGCTACACTGAGGTAAAATCTGTGGTGCCCCATCTCCACTAGGATTTTACACGGAGTTGGCTATATACATTTCCCACTGGGGTTGGGGACAGGGAAGACAAAACCTTTCTATCTCTCCTTCCTCCCTACCTCCCACTCTCCTCCTAGGAACTAGTCTTCTGGCTGACTGGCCTCTTCTCATCAGCTGTATTCAAAGAATGAGGCCCCAGAGCACAGAGATCCTGTCTATACCAAGAAGAAAACAAAGCACAAACAACAACAAAAACCCACAAACATTTCTTTGGACTCCTTGAGCTTGCAACACTTGCACAATGCTTTGCATGTACACCGTAGCCATCCCAGGCAATTTACAATAGCCAGATGTAGTGGGCTGTTGCCACAATCTTGGAGCAAGTCTTTAGCTCAGTTCCAGCTGAACTGGTGCAGTTTACATGAGTTTCTCCCCACTTTGGACAAAACCCAAAAATACAGCCACTGTACCAACTTTCCTAACTCCATTCCATAATACAGTGCCATGCATCTGGAAATGACTCAAAAGTCCCTGCTCCCAGCAACTGTGCTAGGCACTATGGGATAGATGTTTCAAGAATCCCAGAATGCACTGGTACAACAGTTAAGAAGGATTCCAGTGTGTGGAATTTTTTCATAGCCCTTCAGATTGTCTTTTTAGCCAGGATTGTAGACACATCTTCTATTCTGAAACTTATGCTACTTGCAAATTGCCACCACCAAAGGTTATGCTTTTTATTCACACCTCACAAACAATCCTCTATCCAGCTGTGTCAAAAGTGTCTGGGAATTCTGTTTGACTTCACTTAAGTCTGCCCAAATGTTGTACAGTATGTTCTATATTTTCATACATTAGAGATTTCTATAGAATCTATCATTAGCTGTAACGGTTTCCAGATGAGAATTGCTGGCTCAGCTTTTACAGCATGTAACTTCATCCTTAGTTTAGCATTTGTCAGAAAAAAAACCCAGAATTACCTACTCTTAATTTGAGCATATGACAAACTAGATTAAGAGAGGGCACTATCTATTTTTGTTCAAAGCCCCAAACTCATGTATAAGCACTGTAAATTACTATATGATGGCAACCCTGTGAAGAAGAAGTGGTGCCAATTGCTCCTTTTATTTTTTTAATTCTTGTTTCTTGAGGCAAAACACCACACAGTTGAGGCATTCTGTGTGACTTTCACAACATACTGTACTGGAAATACAGCTGCACAACACGAAAACTAACAGAAGCCCATTCAGCTTGTCAGAAGAGAAAGGGCTATCTAGCATGGCAACAATTTCTCACTTGATCAACACTACAAGTGAGCACAGAAGATGGACCTGAAATTCCACTGACTTCAATGGAGTTACAGCAAAATTGGATTTGGCTTCAGTACACTAACTGGACTTTGAGTACAGTTAACTGAGACTATAGTGCATGCTCAGTTTATGTGATGAAATCACAGAGGGATTTCATTCACAAAGTCATATGGGAGCATTCTGAAGAGACAAGTAAACTCTATCACTTGAATTGGTCAAAAAATGTAAACTATTTTTGGTGGGGAATTTTTTGAAAAATTGGGTTTTTGTTTTTTTGTTTTTTTTTAAAGATGACAATGTTTTGGTTTTTCAAAGAAAAACTAAAATCAACATCATTTTTTTCCAGCTTTTAGAAATCCCTTTTAGTAACATTTGTTGGTTATCAATACCAAAAACTGGAAAAATGTGACCAAATGAACATTTTCATTTTGACTGAAAAAAAATGAGCAAGAAAAAAAAGTTTCAACAACATTTTGACCAGATTTATAAATAATTAATTCTTTATATCCCCACACAGTTATGGAGATATGCCTATCTCATAGAGCTGGAAGGGACCCCGAAAGGTCATCGAGTCCAGCCCCCTGCCTTCACTAGCAGGACCAAGTACTGATTTTCCCCCAGATTCCTATGTGGCCCCCTCAAGGATTGAACTCACATGACCTTCTCGCTCATTAAGCATTCTTTGGGCTAAATCTAGCACTCTGTCACACCTCAGAATTTGTGGAAAATTGAGAAGTGGAGGTGGAAACATTAGTTATTTTCCAAGATAAAAATTCAGATCCAAGGGCTCCTATTCTCAGTCCTCCATCACAGAGCTTTCAGCAGGAGCATAGCTTGGGGTGGAAAGATAGCTTTACATCACATTTGTGCTTCCCAGATTTTGGGATAGCCAAGGCCCTGTTCAGCCCCTGTCTAAGTTAGAACAGCCTCATGGCATTTAGGGTTCATGTAAGGCCTTCCTCATCACAGTGGTGTTCTTCACACTGAAGCAAGGAGAGCTTCTAGAAGATTATTCAATTATTTTTATTAAAAGTTTGCATAGATGCAACACTGCAGCAAACAGAGCCCACTGTTAGCTACTGCTGCCTAGTCAACCCTGCAGTCCAGAAACTTCACACTCCACCACCACCTTCCAGTATAGAGGGTGACCTTTTTGACCTGTACAGCCACAACTGCCCTACACAACCACTTGTGCCTCGCAATAGTGTTTAGCATTTTTAACAGGGATCAGGGGCAGACAAACCTCCCACTGAAGCATCTGCAGTTGCTGTGCATGGCACCTCACACTCATCTTGGCTCACAGGTAAGCTTTGGTCATTGGCTAGAAAGAAGCCATGACATCTGTGCCAATGCAGATCCAGCCAGGGTGTGGTGGGGTTCAAGCCAGGCACCACTTCCTCATCACCACCAGGGGCCCAGTCAGGGATGTTAGCAAGAAGAACTGAGGGGCTAAGCCGTATGAAGTTGCACCCTTAAAAGTCTGAGCACCAGCCCTCTATGTTTCCCTGATTGGCTGGCACTCCCCATATAAACCAGAAAGCCATTTCTAGGTGTTGTCTGAGCAACACAGATCTCTGATGTGCTTCAGCCTTAGACACTACTGGCTGCAACTTGCTTTGATCCCAGACTCCTGGCTCTTGACCCAGGCTCAGCTCCTGACCCTGATCCTGAATTACTGTCTGCAGCTTAAGACCACTGCTGATGCCAGTGAAAGACCATAGCCTGGCCCTGCCCCGATTCTTTCCTCATGCTTTCAATTTGGTAATGGACTCTGACTTTCGGTTTTGACCTGCCCTGGCCCTGAATTGATCTCTGGCTTTCAGCCCCGACATGGAGCTTCTTGCTCCATGCCCACAGGCTGCCCATGAGCCAGTCCTGATGCAACCACCCTAGCAGATAAGGAGAGATAGCAACTGTTGATTAGGACACACAAGTGAATGGGGGCAGAAAGATGGATGTAAGCAGCAGGCTGCAATATTATTAATTTAACACATGGGAGGGGTCCCACCTGCCCCATTTCCCACATAGTAGGTATTTAAATAGGTCCCATGCAGGTGTTAAAGGCTCCCACTATATAAACCATAACTCCTCAGGCTATCCCTAGGATTCGGCTCACTCTTCTGAATCCTTTCACCCTCCCACTGGGAAGGGGACAGACGGTACCGAAGAGGGACCTCTGTCTGTGAAAACTTCAGGTCTCTGTTTTCCCATAGGCACGATCTCTACCAGCAAAATCCCAGGTCTCTTCTGGGCACTGGCTCTTTTGGCTTTTTATCTGCATTGGTCACAGGCCGCAAGTTGCAATGAACTAAATGTTCTTACAGATTAACATTAGCAATTTCTCAACCCTATTCCTACTGAGCCTGCATGATGCAGTGAGGAAGGTGAAAAAATACCACCAGGTTTCAGCCAATGTGGCCTCAATGGAAAAAATTCCTTCCTGACCCCCAAAACAGATAATCAGTCATTCCCACAGCATCCTAAAAACACAACTCCTATAATACAACTACAGGCAAGGGGGGCTAAAATGGAGCAAGACGTTCCAAAAGACGCAGGCAAGGATTTAAATTAATGAAGGGCTGGGGGAAGAGGAGGAACGAGGAGCCAGTCAGATCCCACCTCCCTCTGGCTGGCCAGTGGGAGAGCGCCTGGAGAAAGAGGGGCCCACCCTTGCATTCAGTGTGTGCTTCCTCCACCCCTTCCTTCCTTCTGCAGTTGTCCACCACTCTGCGGGTCCTACCACCTGTTGCGTCAGGTAGGTGCCGTTATTTTATTCTACACATTGGAGAAGCAGCCATTTTGCCTTTGCCCCCACAATTCCTGGACAGAGCCCCACACGAAGCCTGATTATCTGAGCTTTGTGCTGGAAAGGAGAATTTCACCCCAAAGAGAGAGAGTCCATTGTTTATCGGATTTAGTACGCTTAGGAAAATAAAGTTATAACTAATCCTTTTGCATAGAGGAGGTTGCAACCTAGGAAAGTTTAAATAAAAAGTTAAGAGTTTTACACAAGGCTAGTAAGCCCCTAAATTAGGATTCTGGGAGGGAAGGGAACACACTCTCAGTGATCCACATGCATAGAGTAAGGATAGGAATAATGTAAGCAGGTTTCAGAGTAGTAGCCGTGTTAGTTTGTATCAGCAAAAAGAACAGGAGTACTTTTGGCACCTTAGAGACTAACAAATTTATTTGGGCATAAGCTTTCGTGGGCTAAAACCCACTTCATCGGATGCATGCAGTGGAAAATACAGTAGGAAGATTATATATACACACACAGAGAACATGAAACAATGGGTGTTGACATACCAGCTATAACAAGAGTAATCAATTAAGGTGGGCTATTATCAGCAGGAGAAAAAAAAACTTTTGTAGTGATAATCAGGATGGCCCATTTCCAACAATTGACAAGAAGGTGTGAGTAACAGTGGGGGGGGAAATTAGCGTGGGGAAATAGTTCTTACTTTGTGTAATGACCCATCCATTCCCAATCTTTATTCAAGCCTAATTTAATGGTGTCCAGTTTGCAAATTAATTCCAATTCTGCAGTTTCTCATTGGAGTTTGTTTTTGAAGTTTTTTTGTTGGAGTATTGTGACTTTGAGGTCTGTAATTGAGTGACCAGGGAGGTTGAAGTGTTCTCCGACTGGTTTTTGAATGTTATAATTCTTGACTCTGATTTGTGTCCATGGCAGAGGGGCATTGCTGGCACATGATGGCATATATCACATTGGTAGATGTGCAGGTGAATGAGCCTCTAATGCTGTGGCTGATGTGATTAGGTCCTATGATGGTGTCCCCTGAATAGATATGTGGACAGAGTTGGCAACGGGCTTTGTTGCAAGGATAGGTTCTGGGTTAGTAAGGTGCCACAAGTACTCCTCGTTCTTTTTACAAATGTAAGCGGTTCCTGGTCATACCAGTAGACTGACTTAAAATCAACTTTATGACAAAGTCTGTCCCCCTAAAGTATCATTTGCTGCTGTGGAGCCAAGTTCTGATCCTATTTACAAAAGTGTGAAGGCCTTATTCTTCACGATACTGAGTGCCCTCAATGCCCAATGAGTTGAGGGCAGGCAGCACAGATCAAGAAGTACTCAGCATCACAACAGATCCAGCCTTATATCTGGAGCCACTCCACTGATTAATCTGGTTTTACAACAGGATAAATGAGTTCAGAGCTTGTTTTTTGCACGCTAACATATTGCAAGCCCTGCGTCTCTATTATAGATTTCAAAGGTTTATATACCATTGGAGGCAGGTATATAATCGAAAATGGATTGGTTAAACACACACATAAAGGTGTGTTTAACCCCCTTTTACAGCAACAAGTAAAGATCATGGTGGATCTGACTCAAAGTAGGCCAGGCTAGGCCCCAAGGAGCCTCCATTGAGATTTATATGTAAGCAGAGTCAGGATGAGCTCTACCCTGACATCTGGTGGTGAGCTGTGGAAAAGGACTTCAGGGGCTGATCTCATTTGCATGGGCACACCCACACTGCCTAACATGAGGGACTTCCTGCCCAAATGGTCACTTTGGCTGCTGTGGGATCCCCAGTTTCTCTGTTATTAGGGCAGAAAGAATAAAGTGTTGTTACCCTGATTATGTGAATCAAGAACAATGAAACTGTTTTATGACAGAGGGACTCAACTAAGTAGCACTTGCTAGACATGGGTTCCAAAACCCAGTGAATTGAGAGAGGCAGGGGACAGGTATCTGTGCCTGGTGCTGTGGGCCCCTTTTGAGGGCCTGAAACACCAACTGCACCTTCTCCTCTCTCCACTGTGGAATATGAGAGCTAATTTTGATTCCATTAGGAGTCTAGTTACAGGCTGCTGAGCTGAATTCACTTTGGGCCAATGGTGCACTAGCACTGGGGCTCCCCTACTACAAGCTGAAATCACTAAAGAGCTAAAATTACTAAGAGCTGAAATCACTGAGTGCTGTGTTATGTGGGGGGGCCTGAAGATATATTGCTGAGCGGCTGGTGGAGCAGAGCAGTTTATGGGATGGCTGGAGTGGCTCACGGGAATGGCTCGGGGTGAAGGCTGCAGCAGAACCCCATGGAGAGGTGGGTGGGGCAGTTGGCCTCGGACCATGTAAGGTGCCCCTTAATACCTCCACACGCCCTTCCCTCCCCCCCCCCCATTTCCACCCAGGCTGGGAGGTAAAACTCTGGAGATAAACTTTTGAACTCTAGGGCTGCACTGACCAGGAACAGAGACTTTTGAGTTCTTGGAGTCTTGGGACTTTGGGGGATTTTTAGGTTGCTGGACTTAAGACGATGAGGGGGAAAGGACACTGCCAAACTTACTTGGGGGTGGGTCTTTTGCTCATGGTTTGTGTTATGAATCATGTTTGTGGTGTTTCCCCAACATAAAGGAAGGAAACAATGAGGCATTATTAAAAGGACTTTGCTACACTCAGACTCTGTGCTTGCGAGAGGGGAAGTATTGCCTCTTAGAGGTGCCCGGGGGGTGTATTGAAACGGAACCCCTAGCTACTTGAACCCGCCCTTGTTGCTGCCAATTCAGACGGGCAGAAGGGTTACAAATACTGCATGCGATGAGCAGAGAATTCTATTAGAAGAGAACAGATTTGTGTTATGATAGGTTGAGTGAGCTCTGATTTCACTGCAAGGCTGTTAATTGCACATTCACTCTCACATCATGAAAAATCTCATTTGTAGTGAAGGGAAGAGAGCTTCAGTATTTGCACAGAATGAAAGCAGCAAAGATATATGTCAGCAATAATGCATTATTCAGAGCATCAGCATACCAAACACAGAACTGTGAAATAAAAGCAAAGATGTAATCAAAAGCACAAATCCCGCTGATTTATTTTTTAAGACAGATGATAAAAATCTAAAACTTGTTAGATCTCTGACCTAAGACAGATCGATTTATATTTTTGAGTCTAGGGGTAGGGAATTGATAATGGGATATGGATGCTTTCACTTTTAGGTCATCAGTTCAATCTTTCCCAGGTTGGTCGTTGACCACTATCTGGTGGCCTGTGTATCCACAACTGGCACTGCTTGGAACTCAAGTCGACAGTCTGTAGAGAAGACCAGGATTCAGCAAGCCTGGAGGCTGAACTACGCTCTTCCCTCTAGAAGTGCTTCCTCCAGAAGAAGGTCAATGCAAATTGAGGAAAGCTAATATAGTCACCTCTCCTTGGTGGACTGAGGACGTCAGCCTCTGGAGCTCCCCATCTGGCACCTGTAATGAGAATGAGCAATTTTAAAAGGAAGTTTCCAAAGCAATGGATGGAAAAAGCTGGACAAGTTGACAAAACAGTCTAAAATCTTCCAAGAATGATTGTTATGCATTGCAACTGAGCAAGCATGTGCAAACCCAAACATCCTGATATCAAACAGACTTCACCTCCCTCACCTCCATGCTATCAGCTCAGTGACTATGTAGTATTTGGAGACGGGGTGGGTGTATAGATACTGCCCAGAAATTGTCAAAGTCAGGAATTAACTCTTTCCCTTTGGCTAAAGGAAGAACTGCAGTTGGCTGCACAGAAGTCCTGCTCCGGTAACTATTTAATTCACTAGACAGACTCCGATTGAGTTCAATAGGCATTGGATCAGGATCTGAAGGCAGAGATCTGAAGGGGTCTTGAGCAGGTCATGGACAGCCAGACCTAGTGGTCAGTGCCAAGGTCCACAGTCTCTTGACTCTTGCCCTGTGTTGGCTAGGTCAGGATACCAGGAGATCAGAAGCAGGAGACAGGGGTGGCTCCAGGAACCAGCGCAGCAAGCTTGTGCCTGGGGCGGCAAGCCGTGGGGGGCAGCGTGCCGGTCGCCGTGAGGGCGGCAATCAGGCAGCCTTTGGCGGCATGCCTGCGGGAGGTCCGCCGGTCCCGCAGCTTTGGTGGCAATTCGGCGGCGGGTACCTGAGTGCCGTGCTTGGGGTGGCAAAAAACAGAGCCGCCCCTGGCAGGAGACAATCTGGAAATCAGAGCCACAAGTCAGACACCAGGAGTCAAGCTGCAGGAACAAGGTGGATCCCATTGAGTTTCCCGTTCCCAAGGGTGGCAGCTCACTGACGGGTTGGATCACAGAAACCCCCTTGGGAGCTGCCACCCGATGTGCAAAGACTACCTCTGCTCCTGTTTTCCCTGCCAGCTCAGGACTCCAGCACCCTGTCTTGCTGAGCGAGACACTCCAGTCTGCTCCAACTCAGACCCAGGGTCTGAATCACTTGTCCCAAAGCTGCAAGTTTACCTGAAAACAGCGTACAGTAGTGTGCTTGTCTTTAGCACTCAGATGCCCAACTCCCAATGGGGTCTAAACCCAGATAAATCCATTTTACCCTGCATAAAGCTTATGCAGGGCAAACTCATAAATTGTTCGCCCTCTATAACACTGATAGAGAGATATGCACAGTTGTTTGCTCCCCCAGGTATTAATACATACTCTGAGTAAATTACTAAATAAAAAGTGATTTTATTAAATACAGACAGTAGGATTTAAGTGGTTC
>NW_020693490.1:0-10021 GCF_002925995.2 Terrapene triunguis
TCACCAGCAACTACACACCACACCACAGAAACACCAACCCAGGAACCAATCCCTGTAGCAAACCTCGTTGCCTACTCTGTCCCCATATCTACTCTGGCGACACCATCAGAGGACCCAACCACATCAGCCACACCATCAAGGGCTCATTCACCTGCACATCTACTAATGTTATATATGCCATCATGTGCCAGCAATGCCCCTCTGCCATGTACATTGGCCAAACCGGACAGTCCCTCCGCAAAAGAATAAATGGACACAAATCGGACATCAGGAATGGTAACATACAAAAGCCAGTAAGTGAACACTTCAATCTCCCTGGTCATTCTATTACAGATTTAAAAGTCACTATCATTGAACAAAAAAACTTCAGAAACAGACTTCAAAGAGAAACAGCAGAACTAAAATTCATTTGGAAATCTAACACCATTAATCTGGGCTTGAATAGGGACTGGCAGTGGCTGGCTCATTACAGAAGAAGATCATTTTCCTCTCCTGGAATTGACACCTCCTCATCTATTATTGGGAGTGGACTACATCCACCCTGATTGAATTGGCCCTGTCAACACTGGTTCTCCACTTGCGAAGTAACTCCCTTCTTTCCATGTGTCAGTATATAATGCCTGCATCTGTAACTTTCACTCTACGCATCTGAAGAAGTGAGGTTTTTACCCACAAAAGCTTATGCCCAAATAAATCTGTTAGTCTTTAAGGTGTCACCAGCCTCCTTGTTGTTTTTGTAGATACAGACTAACACGGCTACCCCCTGATACTTGACATCTTACAGAGTGATCCTCTCTAAACTACCCAGGATGTGTTGCTTCTGGTGACTTTATTAAATTGAGTGAAACTTCTGACTACACCTGCATGTCAAACCAGGCACTTCTACCCAATATTAAAATTCAAAACAATTGGATAGGTGTGCTGGTTGTTTTGCCGGCGAATGTACTTTTTCTGAGTATCGAATAGCTGGTAACCCAATATCTATGTATCTGTTTGTTCTTTGTCTGTTTTGCT
Source organism: Terrapene triunguis (assembly GCF_002925995.2). Classification (NCBI taxonomy): domain Eukaryota; kingdom Metazoa; phylum Chordata; order Testudines; family Emydidae; genus Terrapene; species Terrapene triunguis. Next base: position 1,015 of record NW_020693490.1, read on the forward strand.
GGCTATGTAATTGGTGCATTAATTTTTCCATAGCAACAACCCCCCATATGTGTGTTTCACTTTTTATTTAGGCAAAGTTACAATAAAACATTAACGTACGACATTGTACATTACTTGTTACTTTTTAGGATCAAGTTAATAGTCAAGCTAAAGATTCTGGCTTGCTGGCTAGGGATCCCTCCTCCTCTGAGAACGCTGAAAAGGGTGCCCAAATTTCTGTCCCCTTTTTGGCAAGTCTATTGTGTATGTACTTTGTTTTTGAACCATTCCCTTAGTTTGGGGCTGCTTTTCTTTTTCCTGTGGGAGGCAGTCAGTGCTCAGTACGCCAGCAGCTACTAGCAGTTGAGAGATTAATTCTTCACTTCTATTGGGTGAATGTACCTACTAGAGAGGAGGCTTGCTAAGGGAATGTCTTCTCAGCAGGGTCCTAGAGCCCGGCCTTCAGCCCAAGCCCAGAAGTCTACACAACAATGAAACAGCCCCACAGCCTGAGCTCCGTGAGCCAGAGTCGGCTGGCATGGGCCAGCCACGGGTTTTTCTTTGCTGTATAGACAACCCCTAAATGATCGTTTGGTAATAAATATTCAACCATCTGTGCTGTTTGGTTATGAATTGCATGCCAGTACTCCCTAGTGACTGGACATGTCTGTCACTATGTATAAAATCTCCTCTTTCACCACAATTTCTCCAACATATATCCCCATCCTTCTCTCTCTTTCACTCTCTCAGTAACCTGGCTGGTGTGAAGTACTATTAAAAAGGTATCTTAAAGAAACTTTCTTTTATCTTGCAACAGACTACTTGTATTAATATTTTATATCCATTCCTGAGGATGATTTTTTCTGAAGTGATGTTTATTATAGGACCTACACCAAGTCAGTTCTGGTGTTCTTGCATTCTCTCTGCTGACTATTCAGCCACAGTTAACTAATGGTCCCTAAGCTTGCTGAGGTAACTGACAGTGCTGATGCACAGACAGGGAAAAAAAGACAGGTGTGCTCTTGACAAGCTGTATTATAAATATGCCTCGGAAGGTACATGGATTGTATAACAGGAAATTTGTGGAAGCCAAATGGAATGAGAGAAAAGGAGGGGGAAGACATCTTGTCTTATGTTCTAGTCTCCAAAAGAGAATTATAAGCAGTGGAGAGAGAGTTTGCTCCCACAGCCTGTGGTTGAGTACTTGATGGTGCCTTTGCCATAAAGCAGGGGAATGCAGGCAGAACAGCACACAAGGGCCGTTTCCGCAGAGCATTCAGAGAGCTATGGTGCGGATCACCCTGTCACGCAGCATGTGACTGAGATTGCCAATTCTACCTTTGTGTATTGTTCATTGTCTCCCCTGTAATGGTGCCTTTAAACAAGGCTGCAAGGCCCAACATTCTTTCAACATGGTCAATACTGCAACAGGATCTGGGCTTGCTGGGGGAAAGTCAAACATGCATTGATTTGATCTGTGTGTGTGCAGGGTCCGCCCGGATATCCAGGAGACCCAGGAGATAAAGGCCGGTTGGGGTATATGGTAAGTGCTGGCTGCCTATAACTGCTGTCTCAGGTAGGTGTTAGCCCAGTCCAGGTATGTGACCTTCCAAACGCTAGGGCAGTAAGACATATTCTAGTGTCAGGGTTGACCTCCTGCTGGTGGGCAGCTGTACATACAGAGGGCATGATTCGGAGAGATACGGGGCATGCACAATTGCGCTGCAATAACGGGGAATGGCCAGTGGGTTCATCTGAAATACCAGATGGGGATGAGATTGGCTCACTGTAGACAGGATAAGCGGTGGAGGGCGGGATTCCCCTTGCTGGATATTTGTGTCTTGTTTTTGTTCCTTTGCTCTCCTCTGCTGTGAGTAATCACCCGCCTCCAGCACAAGGCGGGGCTGGTTTGAGCCAGGGTGATTTCGTCAGTCCTTGTCATTTTCATGAGTTCTATAACCACCCCAGTCATCGTCACCCATTCAGAGAGATACTTGTACTAGCATTGGGATGGCGATTCTGGGCCTTCATTAGAAGCATCAATAGAGATGCAGCAGGTGACATCTTCACTAAAAACTGAACCCCTTGTCTATAGGAAGTGGGTGAAATTGGGGTTTGTGCTCTGTTCATTTACTTGTGTGTGTCGTCCCAAACCTGCTCTGTCAATCATCTTTAGGGCAAATCCTGGAAAGCATCCTCCTCTTCCCCTAAGCTTTAACTCCAGACAACTCTGAATCTAAACAGATCTCTCCACTGCTCCTGCCTCTCTCGCTCCCTTCAGATAGGAGCAGTCCCAGCCTATGCCCTTCTTTCCTCCTTATTCATGCTGGGGTGAGGTATCCTCCCTCTCTCAGCTGGGACTGAGCAAACCGCTCTGCAAAATTCAGCTGAGATTTTCAAAGCTGTCTAAGGGATTTGAATACCCAAATCCCATTAAAACACAAGGGGAATCAGGTGTCCAAATCTCCTGGGTGGCTTTGAAAACCGCACTCTTGATCTGTACCTAGTTCACATAAAGGTGGCTGTTTTTTTTTTCTGAATTAAAAACCATCCTCTTCTCTGAGCCTCTGCTCACCAAACACTCGGCTGTTTCCCAGTGACGGTCCTCTTGTGTGACCTTCAGTTCCGGGTTCTCCCCCAAGAGGCCCATTTGTCTTTAACTGCTGCAGGTCCAGCCTTCACAGTTATAAGAGACAGTAGATTTTCCCTGACCTCATTGTTATACTGTTCTCTGGCAGTACATTCACCAGTCTGGTAACAATGCCTTTTTAATTGTGCTCTCCCAAGCTTTCCTCATCCCACAATGTTCCTAGTGATAACATCCAATCTACCCGCAGTTCCCTTTTGCTTCCCTTCCCCATGCTGCTCCCTTTCATTCATTTTTCTCCTCTCCGCCCCCCCTCCCCCCCGCCCCCACTTTCAGAGGAATCAGCTGTCCGTTCCTCTTGCTTCTGTTTTCCGAGTGAGTTGTTTCCTCTGGCCTGTGTGTCTAGGAAGAGCGTATGGGAGGAGGGGGGGGGGAGATTCTCAACTTGATTCATGCAAATTTAGGTCATTGGCAGATTTTTTTCCTTGGCTTCTAACTGGATTCCACAAAGAGCTCCATGGAGGAGAAACAGGCCTTTCGATGAGTTTTAGTGTTATTTTTTTGGGGGGTGATATTTTTCTTGATTTCTCTAAGGTCACTGTCTTCCAATTGCTGATGTAGCTAGTGCTTCATGGCCTGTGCCTCAGAGCAGCATGGAGCTCCACAGGGAACACTGCCCACCCCCAGCACAACCAGAAAGTGCTCAGGGTCTTGTGTACCACTGGAGAAGCTGTAGATGGCCTTTCTCAACTCCCGCCGTTAATCCCCAGATGCAGCCTCTCGCATGCAGGCAAAGATGGTATCTCTTGGGCCTGTGGGGATCAAAGCCAAAGGTGAGTTAGCCAAACTGCAAAGTAAACATTAGCAAGGGGAAAACTTTAAAAGGTTTTGCTAGGATAAGCACTCAGTTAATGATCTGACCTATGCAAACCTCCTTGTGTTTGCGAACATGAGGCTGGCTGATATTTCTCATCCTGATCCTAGCCAGATCAAGTCCGTGCAGAGCCAGGAGAGAACTGACTGGTTTCAAACCTCAGTGTGGAAGTTTGTGTCTGGTTTGAATTTTGTGAAAAAGCTCAGGGCATTATTCCTTTTTCCTGAACTGGTTTACCCCATCCTTAGTAGACCCCAAGTCCTTCCTGTCTCAAATGTTTTTCCAGACTGGAGAGTTTAGGGCAGAGACAGTTGTGGTTTCCCAGGTATCTGCATATGGAATGCATAGTCGTGGGGGGAGTTAGGGGGCAGATTCTTCTGCCGAGCCAGTGCTGGGCATCTTTCAACATGAGGTCGCTAAATAGCACAGCAAAGCTGAAAGAGCGTTGACATCTCAGAGGCATGGAGACAAAGAGCCCGGAGCTGTTTTAGCATCTCCAAGGCCCATGGGATTAGATAGCAGAGATAAGTGGTTTGCTTTTTTTTTTTAACCCCTGACTAAGTGCATTGTTGCCGCTTTATCTCTCCAAGCCCTGTCCAAGTAGTCACTCCTTGCAGTGTTTTTTGAACTGCGGGCTGAAGAACTGAACAAAGATGTTTGGTGCACTGGTCCATTTGGGCTTTGCAAGGAGGGGGCATAGAGTATACACCTTTTACAAGATGGAAAAGCTTCTTTAGTGGGGGGTACGTATAGTCCGTAAATCCAGATGTCTCCCATCTGTTTGTGGAGAATAGAGGAGGGTAGCTCTGGGGAATTGGTAGCAATGAACAGTGTCCTTCCCGTGTATTTTACCAGCTGCCAACATCTGGAAGATTTCACTAATCGTGTTAAGCAGACAGAATGTAAACTTTGGAGGCTGTCAGTGTAACTTCCATCAAATGGTACCAAAATTATTCATCCATTCGCATAAACAGGATTGGCGAGGGGGTTGGCTGAGGGATTAGTGCAGGAATGAAAAGGAACCATTTTTCTCAGAGTGCAGCTGTGCCCCTGATGTGCTTCGAAAGCAGGTCTGCATCCCAGCTAGGGGGTTGAGACTGAGCTCCCATCGCTGTGTCGCTCTGAACAGAGACCCAGATTTGCAAGGGAAGCGAAACTCTGCATTGTCTGAGGTTTGAATGAGCAGCTTTGTCTGGTGCTTGCATTAGTTCCTCAAATGCAGCCTATGTTTCTGATCCCTGTTGATCTCCTCCTGCACCACACACATGGAATATACTGAATAGCGTACCACACATGTAGAGGACCTGCTCTTTGTCATTGTCCAGGTGGACATGTTTATTTTCCAAAGAATATAGTCTCAGCAAACCAGAGAAGTCTCAACAAGGTTTCGTATCACAGACCAAATCCTGGATTCCTGAGTCTCTTTTCTCAGGCAGCCATTGCATTGATTTTAGAGATTCAGCCTTACTGCTGACCTCTGCCGTTGGATCCGTGTCTGTGGGTTTGAACGTTTCAGCACCGGAGGTCTACCTGTCTGTGGAGCTTTGCGCTCGCGCTGTCCCGTGGCTCTGCAACTCCAGAGGACGGTGTAACGTTTTTAGCTCAAGGTCCCAATAACAAGCGTTGGGCAGAACCAGTGGAAAGTGATGCCACCGTTTTGGTGTAAAGTTGTGCAGATGGCATGTAGATTAGATTGGAAACTCTTTGGGATAGGAACCTTCTTTTGGCTCTATGTTTGTAGAGCATGGAGCGTGACGGTTCTGGTCCATGACTGGGACTCCAGATACAATAATGATGATAATGTATAGCAGGGCTTCTTGGCTAAGACACCACCAGACTGATTTAGTAACATATTGTGTAATGAAGTGCAGGTCTCTACTGAAACTTGAGCCAAGCATCTTTTGATCCTATTTACATTAAAGAAGAAATTCCATTCACCTCCATACATATCCCACCTCCCCGCTAGCCATCTTGTACACACCTCTTCCTCCTCGGTGCCGTGTTCCAGTGCAGGGTGTGCCTGGCATATGTACCATTTCAAGAGGTGAGTCCCAATTTGCATCATGCTCTGTACAGAGGGGTTCAGGGCATTAGTTGGTAGGAATGTGAGAAATCTTTCCCCACAGCGACGTGACCTAGAGCCCTTGGGATGATATGATTGTGGTTGTAGTTGAGGAGGGACTCACCCAAATGGATCATTTGGGTTTGGTGCAGATTGGGCCTGTTTTTTGTTTTGCCAGTATTGGTTCATTCGTTCCTTGAGTAGAGTTTGGCGATGAGTGGCAGGCTGGCATTTCATGAGCTGCACCAGGCGGGAAGGTCAAACCAATCTCTGAGAGAGACAGCCAAACCACTGCCGTGCCAGCGGCGAATGGGCGTATCCCTCTGTCTCCAGCTGCATTTTAACAGATGGCCATTGCTTTATAATGACAAGCCCCTGGATGGCCCAGAAACGAGCTGACCAGTCTTTGCTGCCACAATTTTGTTGTCAGGTTTCAGAGTAGCAGCCATGTTAGTCTGTATCCGCAAAAAGAACAGGAGTACTTGTGGCACCTTAGAGACTAACAAATTTATTAGAGCATAAGCTTTCGTGGGCTACAGCCCACTTCTTGTCATCGTTGGTTGTTTTTGTGGAGACAGTACTTCCCCCTAGCAAGCTGCTGTTGTGTAGTTGATCTTCATGCCAGACTTGACAAACTTCCCCCCCCCCCATTCTAGTTTTTAAAGGCACGTGCAGACTCTGCAGTAAAGCCTGGTGTCTGCAAATGCACGCAAACACAATGGTGGAATCAGAACTTGGGACCCTTGTGTTTTGGTGGTGGTGTTTTTTCACATTTGTGACTTTCCTCTGTCCCTGGTGATACTGCTACTGAGGCTACGCCTACATTACAAGCTAGGGGTGTGATTCCCCTGCTCATGTACCCAGACTCACCATGGCATAAGTAGCAGTGTAGCCGTGGTAGCATGTGTAGTGGGAGCGGAGGCGCGGCTGACCCATACCGAGCACATACACAGCGGTTTCGGTGAGTCCAGTCGATAGAACATTGCTCTGCCACTGACGTTGCTTTGTGTGTTCAGATTATCAGCTCTTTGAGGCAGGGACTGTAATTATGTGTTTGCACAGGCTATAGCCCGATGTGGCCGTTACACCAATCATAACTGCAACTGCTCTTGGCTCTGCAGAAGCAACAGTTGAAAGTAACCAGGTCTTTGAGTCTGTTCAGGCTGCTGCACACCTGGAATTGCCAGAGAGACGCCTCTGAGCTCAGTCAGCAATGTGCAGTTGTTAGGGCTGAGACAGACGGACAAGGCCTTTGCTTGACCTTCTCCTGATGTCGCCTTTATTCTCTTTCCTATTCTCCTGCCTCCATTTCCTTTCTTGCCATGTAGCCAGTGAATTTGACTTTAATGTACTATCCTTTTCATCATGACCAGGATTTTGGTTAATCTTCCTGCACCTTCTTTACCTCCACCCCTTGGTTCTTAATCATGTTTACAGTGGAAATAAAACACTTCACCTCTTTGGACGCTGCTGATTTCTTCCCTCCACGCACAAATATTTTTACTGAGTCCTAAGGCAGAACTGAATGACCAGGCAGGAGTGTAAGATAGAGCTTCATTTGTGGTGTTCCTCTGTAGCCTCTTATTGATCCACCTGCTTTCTCTCTGCAGGGGGAGTCTGGACTTCAGGGCTTCCTGGGACACGCTGGTTTCCCTGGCTCAGATGGGCTTCCTGGAATGGATGGAAAGCCTGGACCACCTGGGTTACCAGGAGAGCAGGTGAGAACCTGGACATTAGCTTGAAGGATAACTTTGCACTTCATTAGAATTGGTTATGGGCCAATTAGTTGCAAAACACTTAGCACTAATGCGGAGAGATCCCACGTTTCAAAGTCAGAAACTGCCAAGAGTTTTGGATGATCTGGCCAGATATCATCGGATAGTTTGCAACAAAGAGGTAAAGGCACTTCCCATTGTCCCAGCTGATAGTGTGTAGGCAACCAGCAAGCTCAAGCTGATGCTACGGATATGGTTATTTGCCTCCTTTAACAAAAGAAAAGGCCCACTCTAACTATAATTGGAATTTCTAGGCACTACTTTAATAATAATGTCTTGAAGATTCACATTTAACAAGAGAAAGAAGAACAGCGTATATGGTCAACAGGGCATAGTTAGTGTCTCTGGATCAATCTGAACTCCTGGAGTGCTTGATTGCATTATTGCATTTCGTTTCCTAGGTTGTTTTTACAGGAGGGAGAAAGGAAAAAAGACACGAGAGAATCTGGCTTCCATCCACTTGTCTAGTTCACAAGCTCTGACTTCTTTTGTGGTGCTTGTCTATTCTTTGAACTAACAGCCCTACCCTTAACTATGCTGACTTCAGTCGGGAAAGTGCAAACTTTGATTCAGGGTCTTGTGAGAGGTGTATATGGAGAGGGATAAAAAATTGGTGGGGGTAAGAAGCAGAAAGCCAGCAAGAAAGCAGCTCAGAAAGCCAGGGGACAGCAGAGAAGCACTTTTAACATGGCCCTAAGAGGAAGCTGAGAGACAGAGCTTATTGGGCAGAGTTACAGGCTGGAAAGAGGTTTGGAATTGTGAGCAACGAAACTGCCTCCTATTGTTTGTTCCTATTGTGTTCGGGGAAACAGGACTTTGCACACATTCTTTGTAAATAAACAGGATTGCATCAAGAAATTCCTGATTCCATCACCAATTTCTTCTCCTAATGGAAGCAACCTGCTAAAGTCACAAGTATTGGCTAACCACTCTGGCCAAAAAGGGCAACAATATCATTGAATTAATTACACGCACATCTGCCTGCTTATAACCAGAACTGTGTCAGGAAAGGCGCGTGGATGACCTGCTTGGGGCTGTCTGAAGTGGCGGCCTCATTAAAACGTCAAATCCGGGGAGGTAGCGGGGTGATGTGAACAGTATAAATGCCTACACTGATTGGGCTGGGGAGTAAAGAGTGATAGCAGTATGGAAGAGACTTGCTTTGAGGGAGCCCGAAAAGCCGTGCAGCACCTGCAGCGGTGGCAAAGCCCCAGGAAGTGGGTGGGGCTCAGAGCTCAGAAGGGCTAAATAACATTTCTTCACTGAAACCCTGCTTTACAATCGACCGTGGGCTCAGCATTCAGGGGGGAGTCATTTGGTAGAAAACAACTGCAGATGAATTAGCACAGGGTGAGCTCTTCACACAGCTGATTGGCTCATGAGGCCTGAGAATTGTGACTGGTCTGATGAGCAGGGTCAGATTAACCCATCATTGGGCCCTAGACAAACATACATTTCGGAGCCCCTACCTTCTAATACGAATAACAACAAACTACTGTACAGCACACTGGCCACAGCTGGACTGGCCATGGAGCCATCAGGACTGGCTGCCGCTTGGAGAGTTGCTCACTATGACGGAAGGACAGCCAGGTCAAATTTGAGTGAGTGGCATTGCAACCTGGCACATGGGGTGACATTTGGGCTCCCTATGAATTTGGTGAAGACACCTAGTTCACCACAGTGTTAATCCAGCCCTGCTCATGAGGCTGCAATATGGAGAAAGTGCCAGG
>NW_020693491.1:0-1048 GCF_002925995.2 Terrapene triunguis
ATTTGTATAAATGTACCACTCTTGTATCTAAAACTAGAAATATAAAATGTAACTCTGAGGGCCTATTGTAATTATGTAAAGTGTGGGCCATTAATGATGGTTTGGAATCTTGATGACTCCCATTGTCTGCAGATGGCTGTTTACCTGTGAGTCTTCCTGTATATGTGTGTGCTGGCAAGTGAGTAATGAAGTCTTGCAGTGACATGTGATCATGTCACCTGAACTGGAATCCATCTTTAACCTGGTGCTTTTCCAGTGAGGGGGGGTGGAAACCCAGAGAGACAAAGGGTTCCCGCCTTATGCAAAAGATATATAAAGGGGTGGAAGAGAACAGAGAGGGAGAGGAGCCATCATGGAGAAGCCCCTAGCTAACACCTAAGCTGGAACAAGAGCTGTACCAGGGGAAAGAATTGTGCCCAGGCCTGGAAGGTGTCCAGTCTGAGAAAAACTTACTGAAGCATCTCTGAGGGTGAGATTATCTGTATTTAGTTTGATTAGGCATAGATTTGCGCATTTTATTTTATTTTGCTTGTGACTTACTTTGTTCTGTCTGTTACTACTTTGAACCACTTAAATCCTACTGTCTGTATTTAATAAAATCACTTTTTATTTAGTAATTTACTCAGAGTATGTATTAATACCTGGGGGAGCAAACAGCTGTGCATATCTCTCTATCAGTGTTATAGAGGGCGAACAATTTATGAGTTTGCCCTGCATAAGCTTTATGCAGGGTAAAACGGATTTATCTGGGTTTAGACCCCATTGGGAGTTGGGCATCTGAGTGCTAAAGACAAGCACACTCCTGTGAGCTGTTTTTGGGTAAACTCGCAGCTTTGGGACAAGTAATTCAGACCCTGGGTCTGTGTTGAAGTGGACTGGAGTGTCTAATTCAGCAAGACGGGGTGCTGGAGTCCTGAGCTGGCAGGGAAAACAGAAGCAGGGGTAGTCTTGGCACATCGGGTGGCAGCTCCCAAGGGGGTTTCTGTGATCCAACCCGTCACACTTGCAATGCCAGATTCCTACCAGTCAGTTGGGAATCAATTTGGAG
>NW_020693492.1:0-5226 GCF_002925995.2 Terrapene triunguis
TCCTTGTTAATCACACTGACACAGTGTTACGGTTTTGAGACTTAGGCCTGGTCTACACTAGGCTTTTATGTCGAATTTAGCGCCGTTATATCGAATTAACCCTGCACCCGTCCACACCACGAAGCCATTTAGTTCGACATAGAGCCCTCCTTAAATCGATTTCTGTAATCCTCCACAACGAGAGGAGTAGCGCTAAATTCGAAATGGCCATATCGAATTAGGCTAGGTGTGGATGGAAATCGACGGTAATAGCTCCGGGAGCTATCCCACAGTGCACCACTCTGTTGACGCTCTGGACAGCAGTCCGAGCTCGGATGCTCTGACCAGCCACACCCCGGGAAAATTTGAATTCCTTTTCCTGTCTGGGCAGTTTGAAGCGCAGTTTCTGTTTGGACACCGTGGCGAGCTCAGCAGCAGTGGCAGCAGTGGCAACGATGCAGAGCTCTCCAGCAGAGATGGCCGTGCAATCCAATAGAAAGAGGGCCCCAGCATGGACGGATCGGGAAGTCTTGGATCTCATCGCTGTGTGGGGAGATGAGTCCGTGCTTTCCGAGCTGCGCTCCAAAAGACGGAATGCAAAGATCTATGAGAAGATCTCTAAAGCCATGGCAGAGAGAGGCTACAGCCGGGATGCAACGCAGTGCCGCGTGAAAATCAAGGAGCTGAGACAAGGCTACCAGAAGACCAAAGAGGCAAACGGACGCTCCGGATCCCAGCCTCACACATCCCGTTTCTACGAGGCACTGCATTCCATCCTAGGTGCGGCCGCCACCACTACCCCACCCCTGACCGTGGACTCTGAGGATGGGATATTGTCCGCGGCCGGTTCCTCAGCGGACGGGGAAGAGGAGGAAGGAGATGAGGAGGACGAGGCAGTAGACAGCGCTTACAACGCTGATTTGCCCGACAGCCAGGAGCTCTTCATCACCCTGACAGAGATCCCCTACCAACCCTCCCCAGCCGTTACCCCAGACACAGATTCAGGGGAAGGATCAAGCAGTAAGTGTTTTAAATATCCAAACATTTATTTACAACATAACTGGCATATTTAAAATATTAACAGTAGCTAAAGTGCTTTAAAACATGTAAACATTTATTTGCAACAAAACAGGAAGATTGAAAATATTAACAGTGGGTAAAGTGCTTAAAAACATGTAAACAGGAAAGTCAAACAAAAGGGGAATCAGTGCAAAGTGTATCATGATTACTCCGTCTTTGGGCGCCTCAATATATAGTCCGAACCATTTTAAAAAAATCTCACAATGTCCGCTTCATGATTATAGTGCCCAAAACCCTGCAGTCATTTGTCCCTCCAAGGGCACCTAAGCCAAGAACTGGTCAATGTAACCGGGGATCGAGGCGACATCCTCCGGGGAGAACTCCTCATACACCTCCTGCAGGTGTTTTTCAAGCCTCATCAGCAGGTTCCTGGGCAGGGACAGCTTATTAGGCCCCCCCGTGGTAGGACACGTTTCCCTGCCACAACGCCAGCAGGTACTCCGGGATCATGGCCTTGCACAGCAGTGCAGCAAATGGCCCCGGTTTCTGCAGGCTGTCCCGGAGCATCTTCTCCTTCTGGCTCTCGGAGACCTTCAGGAGGGTGATGTCAGGCATGACTCCCTGCTGTGAATTAGGTAGGGGAAAGTTAGTATTGGGACTGCTTGCCCGTCCCTTTACAGAACTGCAACCGCCGGTTTACAGCCACGCGGTTTACAGCCGCGAGGGGCTGGGACAGGGCCAGAGTTCATGCTTGCAGGATTGCTGCCAGCAGAGACTCGCATTGCTTTCTATGTGAAAGGAGGCCAGTGCCACTCTTAAAGTTTTAAGCGGCCACAAGTCTACGGCTTACCATGTTTGCCATCTAGACAAAGTCCGGTGTCCTGCCCTGCTCCTCAGCTCGCCACAGCAAGACCGCAGGCACTGTAGGCGAGGGCCGAAAATTCGACCTTGTCCTCAGTGCGCGTGTGATAGGTGCTCTGCATGGTCTTGTTCACAGAGAAAGACTATGTTCTCTGTTCACAGATACATTGCTCTGTCTCAGGAATTCACTCCCTTTTTCCAATTCCCACAGCCACATCTGCCCAGAGGCTAGCGCACATTAGGAGGAGGAAGAAGAGGACACGGGAAGACATGTTTGCTGAACTAATGGAATGCTCCCGAGCACAGGCAGCCCAGCAGACACAGTGGAGGGAGAACTTGTCCCAAATGCACCGGGCAAACATTGAACGGGAGGAGAGGTGGCGACAGGAGGACAGGCAGGCTACTCAAACGCTGCTTGGACTAATGAGGGAGCAAACGGACACGCTCCGCCGCCTTGTGGATGTTCTGCAGGACCGGAGGCAGGAGGAGAGAGCCCCGCTGCAGTCTCTCTGTAACTGCCCTGCCCCGCCACCAAGTCCCATACCCCCCTCACCCAAAGTCCAAACACGGAGGGGTGGAAGGGGCCGGGAAAAATTTCACTCCACCCCTGCGGACTGCTCTACCACTAGAAGGCTCTCATTCCCCAAAATTTGAAAAGTCCTTTCCTACCCGCCTCACACAAGACCCCGTCCAAGTTTCACCCCCCCGTTCCATGTGCGGTTGTTAATAAAGAATACGTTTCTGTTCATTTCTGTTTCCATCCTCTTCTTTTGGAGGGGAGTCTGTCTGGAGGGGGGGGAAGGGCCTTGGTCATTGGACAGGACAGTCACCTTTAGCAGGGGGCAGGTGCAGCAGCAGGGCACATATACAGTGCAGTGACTAGTTATCCTGGTCAGTCTGGGAGGTGGTTTTCATGTTCTGTGTGGTGGGGGCGGTGGTGTTGCTCTGTGACTTGGTGGCGGGGGAGGGCAGTTACAGATCTTATGCAGCGGTCCTTACCCTGGATCACAGAGCCGCGCAGCAGGGGATCTGTAACCCTCCTCCCCCTGCAAGACAGTCACATAGCCGACACATACACGCAGTCCCGGCCAGGAGGGCTGGCAGGCTCCGTTGAAACAACCAGTCCACCATCGCGGAGCCTGTCATTCCTGGAGTTTAGAAGCATCATTTGCATCACAACCCTAAACCCGCTCCCCGCCACAGTCTGCGTCCCAGGTTTAAAACATTCCCGTGAAAACAGTAATAAAGACAACGGTGTCCATGAACAAAACAGAACAGATTTTATTTTTTGGGAAGGGGGTGAAGGGGGTATGTAATTGGAGAGGATAGTCGACGGCAACTGGGTAAAGAAACGGGGGCAAGTTCAGCTTCTGTGTCCACAAACTTAAAAGTCAATGGGTACCCTGCTCAGCCTTGAAACTGGCTTTCAAAGCCTCCCGGATGCACAGCGCGTCCCGCTGGGCTCTTCTAATCGCCCGGCTGTCTGGCTGGGCGTAATCAGCAGCCAGGCTATTTGCCTCAACCTCCCACCCCGCCATAAAGGTCTCCCCCTTGCTCTCACACAGATTGTGGAGCACACAGCAAGCTGCAATAACGATGGGGATATTGGTTTCGCTGAGATCACAGCGAGTGAGTAAGCTTCTCCATCTCCCCTTGAGACGGCCAAAAGCACACTCCACTACCATTCTGCACTTGCTCAGCCGGTAGTTGAACAGTTCTTTTTCTGTGTCCAGGGCGCCAGTATAGGGCTTCATGAGCCAGGGCATTAGCGGGTAGGCTGGGTCCCCGAGGATCACTGTAGGCATCTCCACATCCCCAACAGTTATCTTGTGGTCCGGGAAGTAAATACCTTCCTGCAGCCGTCTAAACAGACCAGAGTTCCTGAACACGCGAGCGTCATGAACCTTGCCCGGCCATCCGACGTAGATGTTTGTAAACCGTCCCCGATGGTCCACCAGTGCTTGCAGCACCATTGAAAAGTACCCCTTTCTATTGATGTACTGGCTGGCCTGGTGGCCCGGTCCCAGGATAGGGATGTGAGTCCCATCTATAGCCCCACCGCAGTTTGGGAATCCCATCGCAGCGAAGCCATCTATGATGGCCTGCGCGTTTCCCAGGGTCACTACCTTTGACAGCAGTACCTTGACGATTGCCTTGGCTACTTGCATGACAACAACCCCCACGGTAGATTTGCCCACGCCAAAGTGGTTCGCGACTGACCGGTAGCTGTCCGGCGTTGCAAGCTTCCAGAGGGCTATGGCCACTCGCTTCTGGACAGTGAGGGCTGCTCGCATGCGGGTGTCCTTGCGCTTCAGGGCAGGGGACAGCAACTCACAAAGTTCCAGGAAAGTCCCCTTCCGCATGCGAAAGTTTCGCAGCCACTGGGATTCATCCCAGACCTGAAGCACTATGCGGTCCCACCAGTCCGTGCTTGTTTCCCGGGCCCAGAATCGCCGTTCAACAAAATCCACATGCCCCATTGCAAACGTGATGTCCTCGGCGCTGGGTGTCGTGGTTTCTGACAGCTCTGTGCTACTCTCCGACTTCAGGCCCTCACTCCGCTGCCGTAGCCTCCTCGCCTGATTTCTCTGCATCTGCCTCTGGGAAAGGTGTATGATAAGGTGCGAGGCGTTGAGAACGGCCACAACTGCAGCGATGGTCGCAGCGGGATCCATGATCGCAGTGCTGTGGCGTCCGCGCTGTCACTGATCAAAAAGTGCGCGAACTGATTTCCCGCCGGCGCTTTCAGGGAGGGAGGCAGGGCGGTAGTGACTGACGGATGACGACAGTTACCCAAAAGCACCCTCGCCACAATTTTTTACCCAGAAGCCATTGGGGGCTCGACCCAGAATTCCACTGGGCAGCGGGGACTGCGGGAACTGTGGGATAGCTGCCCACAGTGCACTGCTTCCAATGTCGACGCTTTCCCTGGTAGTGTGGACTGACAAAGTCGAATTACTGTCCTTAGTGTAGACACACACGTTCGACTTTCTAATATCGATTGCACATATTCGATTTAACTAAAATCGAACTACTCTCGTAGTGTAGACATACCCTTAGTGTTCAGGTATGGCCCCAACAGACACTGTGGGCCAAAAAGAATTCAATCTCGTGCACACGGGGTACATGCACATCAAGAATGGAATACATGTCCATGTATTCATATCCATATCAAAGAACCACTGTCACTGTAAAGTAAATAACGATTCCATAAGTTTCTCTGCTTCTTTCTGTTTCACTGCAGATCTTCTGTCATTTTCTACCTGGCTTTCTGCTACAGATCTAAAGAGACAGTCATATCTCATCCACATTGTTGGGAAGGTACAGATATGGTGTTTTGGTTTAGAGCCATCTCTAAATATAAAT
>NW_020693493.1:0-1423 GCF_002925995.2 Terrapene triunguis
AAGCGTCGACATTGGAAGCAGTGCACTGTGGGCAGCTATCCCACAGTTCCCGCAGTCCCCGCTGCCCAGTGGAATTCTGGGTCGAGCCCCCAATGGCTTCTGGGTAAAAAATTGTGGCGAGGGTGCTTTTGGGTAACTGTCGTCATCCGTCAGTCACTACCGCCCTGCCTCCCTCCCTGAAAGCGCCGGCGGGAAATCAGTTCGCGCACTTTTTGATCAGTGACAGCGCGGACGCCACAGCACTGCGATCATGGATCCCGCTGCGACCATCGCTGCAGTTGTGGCCGTTCTCAACGCCTCGCACCTTATCATACACCTTTCCCAGAGGCAGATGCAGAGAAATCAGGCGAGGAGGCTACGGCACCGCCGTGAGGGCCTGAAGTCGGAGAGTAGCACAGAGCTGTCAGAAACCACGAGCCCCAGCGCCCAGGACATCACGGTGGCAATGGGGCATGTGGATTTTGTTGAACGGCGATTCTGGGCCCGGGAAACAAGCACGGACTGGTGGGACCGCATAGTGCTTCAGGTCTGGGATGAATCCCAGTGGCTGCGAAACTTTCGCATGCGGAAGGGGACTTTCCTGGAACTTTGTGACTTGCTGTCCCCTGCCCTGAAGCGCAAGGACACCCGCATGCGAGCAGCCCTGACTGTCCAGAAGCGAGTGGCCATAGCCCTCTGGAAGCTTGCAACGCCGGACAGCTACCGGTCAGTCGCGAACCACTTTGGCGTGGGCTAATCTACCGTGGGGGTTGTTGTCCTGCAAGTAGCCAAGGCAATCGTCAAGGTACTGCTGTCAAAGGTAGTGACCCTGGGAAACGCGCAGGCCATCATAGATGGCTTCGCTGCGATGGGATTCCCAAACTGCGGTGGGGCTATAGATGGGACTCACATCCCTATCCTGGGACCGGGCCACCAGGCCAGCCAGTACATCAATAGAAAGGGGTACTTTTCAATGGTGCTGCAAGCACTGGTGGACCATCGGGGACGGTTTACAAACATCTACGTCGGATGGCCGGGCAAGGTTCATGACGCTCGCGTGTTCAGGAACTCTGGTCTGTTTAGACGGCTGCAGGAAGGTATTTACTTCCCGGAACACAAGATAACTGTTGGGGATGTGGAGATGCCTACAGTGATCCTCGGGGACCCAGCCTACCCGCTAATGCCCTGGCTCATGAAGCCCTATACTGGCGCCCTGGACACAGAAAAAGAACTGTTCAACTACCGGCTGAGCAAGTGCAGAATGGTAGTGGAGTGTGCTTTTGGCCGTCTCAAGGGGAGATGGAGAAGCTTACTCACTCGCTGTGATCTCAGCGAAACCAATATCCCCATCGTTATTGCAGCTTGCTGTGTGCTCCACAATCTCTGTGAGAGCAAGGGGGAGACCTTTATGGCGGGGTGGGAGGTTGAGGCAAATAGCCTGGCT